>NC_081560.1:176877245-177001373 GCF_022355385.1 Mustela nigripes | reverse complement strand
TTTATTTGACAGAGAGAGATCACAAGCAGGCAGAGAGGCAGGCAGAGAGAGAGGAGGAAGCAGGCTCCCTGCTGAGCAGAGAGCCCGATGCGGGGCTCGATCCCAGGACTCCGAGATCATGACCTGAGCTGAAGGCAGTGGCTTAACCCACTGAGCCACCCAGGCGCCCCTCATATTGAATTTGAATTGTGTTTGCAGGTTTTGAGATTCCTCCTACCCTCATTTTAGTTATTCAGTCTACCAGGATCCTACTGCCATTTAACATTTATCCAGTATGGAAGGGGAAAGACTTACAGGCTTTTTAATTAAAAAACCATTACTGCACATTGAAAAGAAACATTATAACAAATACTCATTGGTTATCATTCTTCATAAAGATATTCAGAGGCATCACATTAATCAGATTCACTGAAAATACATTACTAATTGTAGCATAAAAAAGTATATAAAAGTGCCACCCATTTAAAGGAAATTGAACAGTTTTTATCCAAATCATTTACTCATAAATATTTACTAGCAATTTTTCATGTTTGATTTACTTATTCAATATTTTATAATAAGTATTAAACTAAAACATTAGTCATCAAAATTCTAGAAAATCTTTTAACTCTGTGGTTGCCTTGGCAATATTAAAGAAGGAAAAAAAACTACCAAGTGCAGAATAAATTATTTCATTGTATTTCTTAGAAGCACAGTAGTTCTTAGAATATACTTTAAAGCATTTTTTACTTATACAAGAAAATAGTTCATATATACATATATGTACATGACCATGTTATTCGTAAAATATTGGTATATATAATATTACATATAGAATTAAAAGAGAAAACTGAAAATAGCTAATAAAAAATTGTTAATCACTGCTAAGTTCAAACTTTAAAATTCCTAACTAAAGGATTATGAATTTTTAATTCTAAAAGCTATACCAAGGTAACTCTTAGAAGCAAAATGTATTAGTACTTCTAGCCAAGTAGAGAAGATTTATGCCAGAAAGGAAGAAAAAAATAAAAACTACCTGTTTTAGGAGGGCATTTTGCCCTAAGGATATTATTACTATTTCCAGATTCCCAAGATTCACAGTGATTTTTATTCCAAATACATTTTATTCCAGGACCAGCATTCTTACAAAGTTCTTCATCTCTGAAAGCCTTGCAATTTGGAGGCTTGTAAACAAGGATATCATTAAGGAGCACACTAGAAAATCCTCCAAATATATACATGGACCTATAAAAAAAAAAAAAAAGAATCCCAAAGAAACAATATTAAGAAAAGTCCAACTTACTAGTTTGAAAAATAAATTTAAATACATTTATCAAGGTAGTAAATAATTTTTTTTAGAAAATGAAAATGCTGGGGTTATGGACACTGGGGAGGGTATGTGCTATGGTGAGTGCTATGAAGTGTGTAAACCCAGCGATTCACAGACCTGTACCCCTGGAAATAAAAATACATTATATGTTTATAAAAAAATAAAAATTTAAAATTTAAAAAATAGAAATTGAAAATGCCTCTACATGGATAATAAGATACACTTTAGAACTGCTATCTAGAATTACAATTTTTTTTTAAAGATTTTATTTATTTATTTGACAGAGAGAAATCACAAGTAGATGGAGAGGCAGGCAGAGAGAGAGGGAAGGAGGCTCTCCGCTGAGCAGAGAGCCCGATGCAGGACTCGATCCCAGGACTCTGAGATCATGACCTGAGCCAAAGGCAGCGGCTTAACCCACTGAGCCACCCAGGCGCCCTAGAATTACAATTTTTTAATACTGACAGTGAACTTAGAAACAGAATCTGCGTTTCCGTGTTTTACTATCCTCTTACGAAATAAACCAAAGGTAAAATATCAAAAAGATATTCAAAACTTCAATTCAGGAAAAGAAGTCCAGACAATTGCCAAATTGATTCAACTACAAGTGCCAAAGAATTCTGTGCTCTAAAAAAGCATAATTTTTATTTCCAACATTATTAATAAGTAGAAAAGATCAGAAAATGCTTCAATATTATCTTTTATTATTTAAAAAGAGTAAAATAAAAGTCAACCAACACAGTATTGCAACAAAGAAGTCTAGAGGTTTTAGTTATAAACTCTGAATTTCATTTATTACTGTTTTGAAAGCTAACTGATATCAATTACAGAGTTTCATTGTGGTTAACTTCTACGTGCTTTTAGTACCATCCTGAAGAATTTTTACATAATTAGAATAAGGTGGAGAAAAAATAAACCTATAAAAATGTCATTATAAATTACAAATTTTAAGCTAAGGAAAGACCTACTGTTTCCTGCCATATTACCAAATTTCTGCCTTAGAAATAGAAAATGAGGGCACCTGGGTGGCTCAGTTGGTTAAGCATTGGCCTTGGCGCAGGTCATGATGCCAGAGTCCTGGTCTTGAGTCCCACATCAGGCTCCCTACTCAGCAGGAAGCCTGCTTCTCCCTCTATCTCTACCCCCTGCTCACAATCTCTCTCTCTCTCTCTCTCACTTTCTAATGAATAAGTTAAATCTTTTTAAAAAAAGAAAAGAAAAATGATACTAACTTAAAAGAAGGTAACTTAAGGATCATCCCATCCAAAATCCCAAGGGATATAAAGATATTAAAGTTTAAAGACATTAAGGGATTGTCAAAAATCACAGGGTTAATGACAGAACTAAAATGACAATGTAATTCTTCTCACTTTCCTTGTTCTCCTTGATAGAAATAGGCAGCTAGCCTTTTTATCATTTCAGCTTGACCTTTTTTAAAGAAGACATTCATTGTCTGATCTCTACAAAAAGAAAAGAAGGCAGGATGATATTTTTTTTAATATCTTTGGTTTTATCTCAGTTTTAATTCTGTCTGACTGCTCCCCTTTCTCTTAAATATATTTGAACACAAAAGAATGAAGGATACGGTTAACGAACCAAAATGTAGTCTACAGTAGACTAGGGATACCCAATTCCATTAAGTACAAATGATAATTTTTGAAAAGAGTAACAGAATATGTGGATAGTTTGACTGACAAATGTATGTTTTTTACCCATTAATAACAACCGCAGAGTGTCCAAATCTGTTGACATCTCTATGAAGATTTGGTTTTGGTAATATTTTCCATTCATCACAAGCTAGAAAAAAGAGAACAGCAAAACAAAAAAATGAAATAAAACAATAAATCAAGACAAATAATATAAAACCATATTTGGTCAAATTGAAGATACAATAATTAAAATTAGGAAGACTTTCATTAACTTGCCATGACCTACAATTTAATAACACTACTCAACTGGCATCATTCCTTAAATAAAAACAACTTCTGCATAAAATTCCCACAAATAAATTTAAGTGTATGAGAATGATGAAAATGAAAAAAATTAGGGGTATAGTTTTTATTGGAGGATAATTCCAAAGACATATCTTTATTAAATAAATCAAGGCTCATATAGTAAACTGCATGAATACCAATACTGGGCAAACCTATTAGAAAATTAAATTACTAAACCAAATTGTACATTCACGCTTATGAAATTAAATGATATATAAATAATATTCAGTGAAATAATGCCTAAAAATGGAATCATCAAAATAAAATCATAAATGATTTGGTATTTCAAAATAATAGAGTTCATTTTATATAAAACAGAATGACTTCAGTTGCAAATATCTAGAAAAAATTTAAAAACCTAAATAATTCATGAGCTATATAAAAATATGAAAAGAAAAATGTTAATAGAAAACTTTGTATCATTTCAATATAACCTAGCTTCAAAATTGACACATACACTAACATAGCTTTTGAGATGTCAAATATTGTTTTCAGTTACTAGGGACATCCTCAGGACAGTGTTTTAGATTTCATCTTCTTAGACATGCCATATCTAAAGGCAGGCAGTAGTATTTAATAAAAACACATAGATGTAACAAATTTTTAAAAACAAATTTTATTTTTAGGTAGTTTAGAAGCCCTCTGGGAAAAAGAGAATAACCTAAAATAGAGTTAGTTGTAGAAGTTAAAGTTGTAATAAATTATTTGTTTTCCTATTCATGTGATTACCTCTATAACACTAGTAATAAAATAATAATTGGGTTTTAATTCAATATCACTACTAGTGAAGATCAAAGAAATTATAAAAACCAAAATCATGGTTTAAAAAATGAAACTAGAAAACAGACAGCAATAAAACACACCTTGAATTACGTCTCCTGAAGTCTATTCCAAAGAACACAAATTCCCCCCAAGAGAAGTTATTCCTTAGTTTATATAATCTCTCTCTTTAGTTCAGAAAATACATCTGCCTATTAAATAGTCTCAAAAGAGAGTACAGACATATAGAAGCCTAACTATACCTAACACAATGTTCCCAATATTTTATTCACAGAAGCACTTTTCATGTCATACTTTTCACATTAACATTTCTAAGAGCCAATGCTCTGAATATCACATCTTGGGAAATACTATGAAGGAGGCTTATACATACAATTAACATTCTGGTCAAATTTACATGTTACAGTTTATGTAAGAAGTATGCTTACATGTGTATAGTACTATAAAGCTTCCAAAGTGCATTCATCTAGGGGTGCCTGGGTGGCTCAGTGGGTTAAAGCCTCTGCCTTTGGCTCAGGTTATGATCCCGGGGGGGGGGGGGGGGGTCTGCTCAGCAGGGAGCCTGCTTCCTCCTATCTCTGCCTATCTCTCTGCCTACTTGTGATCTCTGTCAAATAAATAAATAAAAATCTTAAAAAAAAAAAAAGTGCATTCATCTACATAATTTAAAACGGTCTTTGTAAGAACCCAATGAAATTGATTCAGCAGGTATTATCATATGCTGAAAATGAAAAATTAGGGGAACTAGGGTGGCTCAATCGATTAAGTGTCTGCCTTCAGCTAGGGTCATGTCCCCAGGGTCCTAAATTCTAGCCCCGTGGGCTCCCTGCTCAGCAGAGAGCCTTCTTCTCTCTCTCCCTCTGCTGCTCCCCCTGCTTCTACGCTCTCTCTTTCTCTCTCTCCCTCCGTCAAATAAATAAAATCTTTTAAAAAGAAAATTAAAAAATTAGATCTAGAAGAAGTTAGGCAATTTATTCAAAGCCTATTTGATTACCTTTGTTTTTCTATAAATTATTATAAAAATATTTGACATTTAAAAGTATATTTGTAGCAGATTCTGAAAGATCATTCCCATTTGGAAAGGGTGACCTGTAAAAGGCATAGGCTTTGAAAAAGAAAGAGATGGGAATGTTAGAGACAGTAAATGAGTTAGAGCAAATAGATTTCAATCATCCCACCCAACACACACACACACAGGGCCAGTGATTTACAAATTGTGTTGTTTATAGTATTCCAACAACAGAATTAGAAACCTGAATATGCTTCAAAGAAATAAAACAGAAAAGAGTCAGATGAAAGAGTAACACTACCAGATACCAGTTTGTTACAAAAATCTCCAAAGAAGAATCTTTAAGATCGTTTGGGGGCAATCTGCAGTCCAGAAAAGAAAATGATCCAACCATCTGAGCTAACCTAGGACTAAAAAGTAAGCCATTTGGCCCAGAATCCAACACAAACCAGGCAAGAAGGAAAGCAGATTTTCCAGATGAGAACCATAGAAATGCTCAGAAAAACTCAGGAAAAAAAGGGGGGGAAAGGAGCTAAGAATAAAGACAAGCATTAACTAAAAAATTGGCTTCCTGAGGATTTCTTCTAATTTCATAAGCCAATTTCTTTTGGTAGAAGATTTTGTTTTCAGCACACAGAACAGCCTAAAAAAATGGCATTACAAACACCTATGTACCACTAACCAGATTTGCCAAACCTAGTATTTGACCATATTTACTTTAGATTTTTTTTTTAAAGATTTTATTTATTTATTTTTTGTCAGAGAGAGAGAGAGCGAGAGCGCAAGCGCACAGGCAGACAGAGCAGTAGAGGGAGAAGCGGGCTCCCTTCGGAACAAGGAGCCCGATGTGGGACTCGATCCCAGGACGCTAGGATCATGACCTGAGCCGAAGGCAGCTGCTCAACGAACTGAGCCACCCAGGCGCCCCTACTTTAGATTTTTTAAAGAAATAAATTCTTACAGATATGACAGGCTCCCTGTGTACTCTCATTCCAATTCAAGCTCCATTAGGTCTTCCTTCTTAGGATGCAACTACTATTCTGTATTTGCTTATCAGTGTTTCTATATATATGATACATATATAGTAATTTTCGTACATGGGAAAGCTTTGCATTAATACAAATGTATATTGTAGTATAGAGTATCAATTCTATAACTTATTTTCAACACATTGTTTTGCTTTTTATTCTCTTCACATTTTAGCCATTTTTATGTGTGCAGTTCAGTGACATTAAGTACATTTATATTTTTAAAACAACACAACCATCCATCTCAGCACTTTATTTTGTAAAACTAAAACTCTGTGCCTCTTAAACAGTAATTTCCCATTCCCTTCACTCTCAGCCCCTGCTAATCACCTTTTTGCTTTTTTTGTCCATAAATTTGATTACTTTAGTACCTCAGATGAATGAAATCATACAGTATTAGACCCTTAGTCTTTGACTTCCTTCCTTTACCAGATCGTTAAGATTCATCCATGTTGTGCTGTGTGTCAGAATTCCATCCTTTTTAAGCCTGATGGCCCATTGTACGCATACACCACATTTCCTTTACCCATTTATCCATCAGTGGACACCTGTGTTGCTTCTCATCTTGGCTATTGTGAATGATGCTGCTATGAATATGGATGGACAAATATCTGTTCTTGTACCTGCTTTCAATTCTTTTGGGTAAATACCTGAAGTGGAATTGCTGGAATTATGTGGTTAAGTCTTGTTTAAATTTTTGAGGACCATCCATCCTCTTTTCCACACCAGCTGTACCATTTTATAGTCCAACAAGGAGTGCACAAGGGTTCCAGTTTCTCCATATCCTTACTTACACTTATTTTTCTATTTCTTGATAATAGCCATCCTAATGGATGTGAAGTGGTATCTCAAAATGGTTTTGATCTGTATTTTCCAAATGATTTTTCATGTGTTCTTATTGGCCATTTATGTATCTTCTTTGGAGAAATGTCTATTAAACAACCTATTTAGACTTATGCACATACATGGTGCTATGTTCTCACTTTAATCATGTTATAACATTCCATATTATGATTATATGAAAACATATTTATCCTTTTAAAGATGAATTAGAGTTTTTTCAGATTTTTTCTACTACAAGTCACATGTTGGTTTGTTCACTGTTACACACACCTTCTTTTGCAAGTTTTGAGAGTTTTTCCAGGTAGTTTTTTTTTTTTAAGATTTTATTTATTTATTTTACAGAGAGAGAGCGATCACAAGTAGCCAGAGAGGCAGGCAGAGATAGAGGAGGAGGCAGGCTCCCCAACAAGCAGAGAGCCCGTCGTGGGGCTCAATCCCAGGACCCTCAGACCACGACCTGAGCCAAAGGCAGAGGCCCAACCCACTGAGCCACCCAGGCACCCCTCTCCAGGCAGATTTCTAAACGGAAAATCACTAGGTTTAAGGAAAGACATAAGTTCAATTGTACTAGATTTCTCCGATACCCATTTGCTCCACAAAGTGTTGCACTGACTTAAATTCACACTAGCCATGCATGACAGCTCTTATGTCACACCCACTCCATTATGTAGCTTTCTCAGACTTTTACATTTTTACCAATCTGATGAAGTTTTTTTCCCTAGTTACTGGTAAGATCAAGCATTTTTTTACAGTAATAGGTCATTTGTTTTCACCCTCCTGTAAAATCACTGTTCAAGTCTTTGCCCATTTTTCTATTTGATTTTTGTTTTTGTTTTTGTTTTAACAAAGATTTTAAGTAATCACTACACCCAATGTGGGGCTTGAACTTAAAACGCTGAATTCAAGAGTCATGTGCTCTTCTGACTGAGCCAACCAGGTGCCCCCAGAATTTTAGTTTTTCGATAATTTTACAAATTCTTTATTAAGTATTCTAAATACTTAATTAGCAATTCTTTGCTAATTATATGCAAATTAACATATATTCTCCTATGCTGTGATGTGCATTTTCATGTAGTTTATGGAGCCTTATTTTACCAAAGTTTGTACATAAACCTGATCAAATTTATCATTTTCTTCATGATTTATTCTCTTTACTCTTAACTCAAGATTTTAAAGATAATTTCCAATATTCTTTTAAAGGATGTACAGTTTGGCTTTAACCATTTGATCTTCAATCCATTTGGAACTCAGTTTTGCATCTTCTCCAGGAATGTAATTTAATTTTTCCCATATATCTTATTTCCTATACCTTTCTGTGTATTACCATATACCAATCTTCCCAGAACCACTATCCTAATATTTACCCTGACCCACTAATTTGTGCCTCACTCTGTTCCTGTACTGGTTTGGTATGTTCTTATTTTGCTTGTTTTCAATCAAAACATCAAAATATATGTATGGGCAAAGTTTAAAAGTCAAATAATCCCACAAGGTTTACCACAAAAAATTCTCCTGCTCCCTATCTTCTCAATGTTTACTCCTGAATCACAGAGGTAAGCACTTTGAATTCTAAAACACTAGAAGAAGCTTGTTTTTGTATTTATCTCCTCATTCTAAATGGCATACTAAGTTCTTAGTTTCAGATAATATCTCTAACTTTCCCTTTAAAAGATGAAGATTTAACTCTTATACAGACATATACACACATACTTCCCTTCCCTCCATCTTCCTCATGTAGTTATAATTTTATTTAGACCAATATTGAGTATTTACTATATATTATTCTATATACAGATAAGCCATGTAGATTATAATTCATTTTATTCTTGAATAACTTTGTATTTTTCCCTGAAAATCATTTTTTTTTTGTTTAGGTTTCTATAGATCTGCTACTTCATCCCTCTTTACTAAATGTGTACAACTTTTCACAACATTTTCGAATATATCAAGCTATCTAGAAGTTTCATTTACTTCTTGAAGACATCCCTACTAAAACTCCATCTTTCTTCTAAAATTCAAACTTGCCTCTGGGCCTGCTGTAGCAAAGGAAGGATTCTCTGCACATCTCCTTATTATTTATTCCTTGGATTTAAATTTTTATCAATTTACATTTGCTTATTTAGTCAAATACGTTAGTAGGAGACATACTTCTGTAGCTTCCAGAGAAAGTGTACATTGTAAGTAAATTTTTGAGAGGTTGCAATTCTGAAAGCAACCATACGATCGTACTACTTATATGATTATTTGATCAAGTTAGAACTCTAACTTGGAAAGCATTTTCAGATATTAAATGTATTACTCTCCAATCTTCTGGCTTCTGATTTTGCTTTTGTAAGACCCTGTCTTATTTCTTTGCTCTACATATGAGCTCTTAGGGTCTTCTTTCTCTCACCACTTTTCATGACCGATTTTGCTACAAGTCTCTTCTGGGGCTATGTGATATTTTTTATTCCGGAAATTCATGTACTTCAAGCCCAGAAATTTTTCTTGAATTATTCATTTCATAATTAATTCATTTAAAATTTTCTGTTCTTTAATTTGGCTACTCCTATCACTCAGCAAATATTCTGGAATAATCATTTAAATTTCCTAACTTTTATTTTACATCTGTCTTTTGTTCATACTACTTTGGAACATAATCTTCATTTTTATCTTAAAATTAATTTGTTATCCTAATTTTAATTTCAAAAGCCCCATTTTTTGTTTTCTGAATGATCTATTTTTAAAAGTTACATTTTTACTTCATAAATGTAACATCTTCTGTCCATAAAGACTAAAGTTTTTATCTCCTTCCAGGATTACGTCAATTTCTTTTGATTTCTTGTTTTTTTCCTATTCATTTGATATTTTCATCAGATTTAGCAGTTTTTTGCAAATGTCTATGATAACTAGCTGCCCTTTCAAGTTGAAGAATAAAGCACAAAAAGACTGTTTGGAAACTCTGTGCTTGGCCAAGACATGCTGTTGACTGTTGGAATACTTTTTGTTTGTTTCTGTTTTGAAATATAACTGAAACGAACACTGTATAAGTTTAAGATGTATAACATGACTTGATGTGTGTGTGTGTGTGTGTAGTGAAATGACTAAACACAGTTTACTTCACACCAAAAATAAATAAATAAATAAATAAATAGAAAAAGAAAAAAATGTTTTCCGCCTTGTTATAACAACTCTTAAGATTTACTCTCTTAATAACTTTCATACATACTATACAGCAGTATGGGGTTTTGATAGGTGGTACTATTTCAGTTGAAGACCTCCAAATGTTAGTTTTTGCACATGCCTTCTCTTGGGCTGGCCAGATTCTTTGAGGTAAATCCTCCAATCTCCTGCCTAGAAGCTATACACCTGGCTAACAGTATTCTGGACCTAAGTAAAGAAAAAAAGCTAACATTTCCATTCATAAGTATGTACACTTTCATCAATTCCACTGTTTCCAAAATTGTACTGACACCCTCAACCATGTTCTGGTACCTAGGTCAACATCCACAGAGAAGAAACTTCTGCCTTTCAGCAGAGTAGAGGCAGGACAGATACTCATCTGCACAAGCTGAAGAAGGGAATTTGGGGATTTAACAGCTAATTGTATAGGTTTTTAATCAAATTTTCTGTTTCAGGTCCACAGCACATCCCATTTTCAGAAATACTTAAAAACTCTAAATAAATAAAATAAGATAAAATACAAAATAAAGCAAAAGTACATGAGAGACAGACAACTCCAACTCAACTCCCAAGTAATGGCAAGAATACTGGGAATGTGTTCAAGACAGTGAAATAGTAGGACCTAGGTGATCAAACAACATATCTACTGATCAAATCACACAGCTAACAAAAGTGAGCAAGGCCCATGAAGTCAAAAGCATGGCATTTTGAGATTTATCCATTGAGTTGCTTCCTATTTAGGTAATAGTTATTTGCACATTTAAAAACTGAACACCTCAAGAGCGCCTGGGTGGCTCAGTTGGTTAAGCATCTGCCTTCAGCTCAGGTCATGATCGCAGGTTCCTGGGATCCATCGGGCTCACCAGGGAGCCTGCTTCTCCATCTCCTTCTGCAACTCCCCCTGCTTGTGATCTCACACTCCCTCTCTCAAATAAAGAAAGCAAATCTTTAAAAAAAAAAAAATAAAAACTGCACATCTCAATTTAGTAACAATGCTAAAAGATCAGGGAGTTGTAATTCACATAATAGTGAATCTTGAAAATAGAAACATTAATTAACTTGGGTGTTTCAATCTAAAGAAAGGAAGACTGAGAAGTCATCAACTGCTCTTAACTAAGAATAGGAAAAAAATAAGTAAAATTTGAGTTAATAGATTTAGATAAACGGAGGAAAAAGGTTGATCACTAAGTAATTCAACTTAGATGTAATGCAGATCCAATGACACAACAACATTATGGATATAAAACTGAATGAGACGGAATTCCTGCCCTGAAGGAAAAACAACAGAATGTGACAAGTCTTAAGAGAGAGATATAAAGAGTGCCATTGGAGTCTCCCTCCAAAAATAGGAAAGCACACAGTTGCTTCTAAAAGTTAATTTTTTAATTGCTATAATAATATTATATAAAATTAACTGAAGAACACATAAAACCCCATAGCCTTTTTTTTTTTAAGATTTTATTTATTTATCTGACAGAGAGAAAGAGAGAGAGAGATCACAAGTAGGCAGAGAGGCAGGCAGAGAGAGAGGGGGAAGGAGGCTCCCTGCTGAGCAGAGAGCCCGATGCGGGGCTCGATCCCAGGACCCTGAGATCATGACCTGAGCCAAAGGCAGAGGCTTAACCCACTGAGCCACCCAGGCGCCCCAAAACCCCATAGGCTTTTTTAAATGGGTAAATCTTCCTAAGATAAGTAGTCATGACTTTTTACCTAATAAAAACAATATACTCATTGCTTATCAATGCTACGTAGTATTTAATTCTGAAAACAACTTGGAGGAGTAAATATTTGTGTTGCCATGTTATAGGTAAGGAAACAGTCTTTAGAGGTTTGGTAACTTCCTTATAGTCATTTAATGGTGAAGTCCATATTCAAAACAAGATCTTAATTACTATATTATACTGTCTCACTATATCATCAAACTATCCTTTTTGACATAAACATTAATGTCATGAAAGTAGTAATATTTTTAAAGTATGCAAGTCCCTGGAGAGAAATTGTACAGTACACTATTAATTTTTAATTACAGATGAGAATAGTTAATTCAGACCAATAATAATACAACACAATTCTACTTGTATAAGTTGGTTGCCTTTTAACATATGTGGTGGTAGGAGATGAAGGCTTTATTTCTATCTGCAAGACATCACCTTCAATTATACTAAAAGTTTACAAAGAATTACAAAGAATATTTGCTATATATATTGATGTTATTTAACAGATATTCATGTTCTCTTCCTTCAGGTCCATGGTAAAATTAAACTCCCACACTTCCCAGAAGTTGGATGTGATAATATGACTTGTTTCTGCCAACAAAATGCAAGTTAAAGTGACACTTGTATTTCTAGATGGAACCACTGAATTACCAATGAAAGACAATGCAATTTCGTCCTGGGTCCCTACATGATGACAATAAGCTAATCTGCCCTGCCTCCAATATTAAACATGTGGTATGAGTGAGAAATTAACTTTTATTGGTCTTTTTTTTTTTAAGATTTTATTTATTTATTTGACAGAGAGAGATCACAAGCAGGCAGAGAAGCAGGCAGAGAGAGAGGAGGAAGCAGGCTCCCTGCTAAGCAGAGAGCCAGATGTGGGGCTCGATCCCAGGACTCTGAGTTCATGACCTGAGCCGAAGGCAGCGGCTTAATCCACTGAGCCACCCAGGCGCCCACTTTTATTGGTCTTAATCCTCTGAAACTTAAGAGATTCATGGCAGACATGGATATGTGCTACCCAGACCTCATTCAAGGAAGGAACTGCTGTCCCTGTTGCTGGGAGAGCTGTTGGTGAGCAGTCATCAGCTGCAAACTACTTCAGCAAGTGCCTCGGTATCTTTGGGCCACTCCACACACAAGGCCACATCTTTTTAAGGATGATCCACATGCAGTTGCTGATCAACATGAAGTTTTAAAGGTCCTGTCACTTCATCCCAACATACCACCCATTTTACCTCCAGAGTTTCTTGTGAATTGAGTTGACTAAGGTTGTCTGTCCAGTATCACAACTCAACTTTTCCTTTTGTCAAATCTTGCTTCCTCCCTACCTTTTCCAAAGGCACTGATTTTAAGGGCTCTCAACAAACATCATAAACACAAAACTCTGTCTCAGAGTCTACTTCCCAGAGAACCCAACTAGGAGAGCTGGTACCAGGACTGACACAAGAAAAGCAGGAAGAAAGATGGAGGTTGTGAGCTGCATCACATACCACCAGGCTAGCAGTGAAGAACCTATCACTGCTGTAAGCATAACGGAGAAAGCCTCTGGCACAAGATGTCATCAACTATTAACTTATACCAGTGGTAAATTAGGAAGGTATGCCAAAGGGAGGGGAATATTCTAGCAGGTGTGAAGTATCAGATGTCTGGTAACAGTTAACTACTAATATACTAAAACCACATGTCTATAGCTTAGCCCCACTGAGCTCTAGAAAAAAGTTAATGAGGGGCACCTGAGTGGCTCAGTCGAATAAGTGTCCAACTCTTGATCTTGGCTCAGGTCGTGATCTTGGGATTGTAGGATCGCGCCCCGCTTTTGGGTTCGTCCAAGAGTCTGCTTGTGATTCTCTCCCTCTAGCTCTCCCCCAACTCTTTCTCTGTCTCTCAAATAAATAAAAGCTTTAAAAAATAATAAGATAAATAGGTGGCATATCTTATTGGTGATAAGCCAATCACCTGGGTGGCTCAATCAATTAAGCGTCTGCCTTCAGCTCAAGTCATGATCCCAGAGTCCTGGGATTGAGTCCCACATCAGGCTCCTTGCTCAGCAGGGAGCCTGCTTTTCCCTCTGCCTGCCACTTCCCCGCTACTGCTCTCTCTCTCTCTTTCTCTCTGACAAATAAATAAATTACATCTTTAAAAAATAATAACTAAATAAAAATATAAGAAAGGCCAAGAAAGCCAGAGGCCCTCCTTAGTCCCATATATAAAGGATGCCAAGTACAGAAAGTCTGCAAATTAAAGAATGTCTGCTATTTCAAAGTCAAGAGCCAGCTAGGAAAAGAAAAAGATCATGACACATGGGTTGGGGACATCTGAGTTGACCCCTCTGATAATCTACCCAAATTTTCCAGAATCATTTGAGACAACAGAAGTTGTCCACCCTACCCTGCATAGATAGTACTAGTCCTTGCTTAAACACAATGCAGGCTTCTCTCCAGCAAGACTTGTGCCCCAGTTCAGAATCTGTTCACTCCTTCCCTATTGGCCATTGAGTCAATAATCTTGGCTCAGCATAATTCAGCCAGGGACATGCTGTGACCGCTAAGGAAGGAAAGGGATGATGCCCCAAGTATCTGGAAGACCTAGAAAGCAAATATTGGCAGAAGTTGGGGAAGTACACATTGTACTCGATAATAAGCGGAAAGTGACCCAAAGGGCCTTATATTGTGTTAGGGAAGTTTACAGATTTAAAAGCACTCTCCCAAGATGTAGGATTTATGCCCTGAAATGGACCCCAGGAGATGGTGTAAGCTCACTATCAAAATGACTCCTATTTATAGCAAAGGAAGCAATCAACAAAATGAAAAGGCAACCTACAGAATGGTGGAAAATATCTGTAATTCATATATCTGTTAAAGGTTTAATATACAAAGATATACAAAGAAATTGGCACAACTCAGCAACAAAAAGAAAAAAAATCCAATTAAAAAATGGATAGAAATGTTCATCACTAGCCATCAGGGATATTCAAATCAAAACCACATTGAGATACCACCTTACACCAGTTAGAATGGCCAAAATTAACAAGACAGTAAACAACATGTGTTGGAGAGGTTGTGGAGAAAGGGGAACCCTCTTACACTGTTGGTGGGAATGCAAGTTGGTGCAGTCAATTTGGAAAACAGTGTAGAGATTCTTTAAGAAATTAAATATAGAGCTAATTTATGACCCTGCAATTGCACTACTGGGTATTTACTGCAAAGATATAGATGTAGTGAAAAAAAGGGCCATCTATACCCCAATGTTCATAGCAGCAATGGCCACAGTCGCCAAACTGTGGAAAGAACCAAGATGCCCTTCAATGGACGAATGGATAAAGAAGATATGGTCCATATATACTATGGAGTATTATGCCTCCATCAGACAGGATGAATACCCAACTTTTGTATCAACATGGAAGGGACTGGAAGAGATTATGCTGAGTGAAATAAGTCAAGCAGAGAGAGTCAGTTATCATATGGTTTCGCTTATTTATAGAGCATAAGGATAACACAAAGGAAATGGGGAGATGGAGAGGAGAAGTGAGTTGGGGGAAACTGGAAGGAGAGATGAACCATGAGAGACTGTGGACTCTGAGAAACCAACTGAGGGTTTGGAGGTGAGGGTGGTGGGAGGTTGGGTGAGCCTGGTGGTGGGTATTATGGAGGGCACGTATTGCATGGAGCACTGGGTGTGGTGCATAAACAATGAATTCTGGAACACTGAAAGGAAATTTAAAAAAAATAATAAATAATTTTTTAAAAATGAATAGAGGAAATGAACACATATTTTTCCAAAGAAGACATCCAAATGGCCAAAAGGTATAAGAAAAGGTATTCAGAAGTGCCTAGGTGGCTCAGTTGGTAAAGTGTCTGCCTTAAGCTCAGGTCATGACCTCAGGTCCTGGGATCAAGCCCCACATCAGGCTCTCTGCTAAGCAAGAAGGCTGCTTCTCCCTCTCCCTAGCTGTGTGCGTGCTCACTCTCTCTCTCTCTCTCTGTCTAATAAATAAATAAATAACAAAAAAGGTGTTCGATATAGCTAGTTATCAGGAAAAAGCAAATCAAAACCACAATAAGCTATCACTTCACACGTTAGAATGGCAATCACCAAAAAGAAAAGAGATATCATGTGTTGATAAGGTCATGAAGAAAAGGGAACCCTGTGCACTGTTGGTGGGGATTTAAATTGGTTCAGCCACTGTGCCTCAAACAGGAAGTTTCCTCAAAATATTAAAAATAAAACTACCATATATGATCCAGCAATCCCACATCTGGGTATATACACAAAGGAAATGAAAACAGGATATCAAAGAGATCTCTGCACTCTCACGTTCACTGCAGCATTATTCACAGAAGCCAAGATACAGAAACAAAGTGTTCATCAATGGCTGAATGGATAAAGAAGATGTGACATACCTACATATATATGTGTATGCATTATATATATATATATATATATATATATATATATATACATGTGTGTATACATATACATACACAATGGAATATTATTCAGCCCTAAGAAAGAAATCCTGCCATTTAAGAAAACAACGATGGACATTGGAGGTATCACACTAAGCAAAGTAAGTCTGAGAAAAAAAGATAAATAATACACAGTATTTGTCTTTATTCATGGAATTTCTAAAGGGGAAAAAAAGTCAAGCTCATAGAAACAGTCAAAAAATGTTTGCCAGGGACTAAGTAATAAGGACAATAAGGAGAGGTTCATAAAAAGGATACAAACTTTCTGTTATAAAATGAACCAGGTATGAGGATTTAATATACAACATGGTTGCTATAGTTGATAACAGAGTAGTTTATCATTGAAATTTGATCAAAGAGTAGAACTTACTCTACAAAGAACATCAAATTAAAAAAAGGGAAAAAGGGGCACCTGGGTGGCTCAGTGGGTTAAAGCCTCTGCCTTCAGCTCAGGTCACGATCCCAGAGTCCTGGGATTTAGCCCCATAGTGGGTTCTCTGCTCCTCGGCAAGACTCCTTCCCCCTCTCTCTCTCTCTCTGCCTGCCTCTCTGCCTACTTGTGATCGCGGTCTGTCAAATAAATAAATAAATAGTCTTTAAAAAGGAAAAAAATGTGAACTTATGGATGCATTAACTATACTGAGGGATTCCTATCACAATGTATACATATAATCATTACAATGTACATGTTTTTATATCTTATAATTTTATTTGCCAGTTATAACTCAATAAAGCTAAAAAAGAAAAAGAAGATGCATAGAGACATAAAAAATACAGCCTTTGCTTAGTAAGGTCAAAAGGTTGGAATTGCCATAACAAAGAGCAAAGAGAGGATAAAAAGTCTAGAAATATGGGCATTCTAAAGTGGATATACTAATGTAACACCAGAAAATCTACCAGGTCTTATATCTATGGAAAGGGCCAGATGGTATGCCATTTACTAAAGTCATGAAGAATGTGATGGAGAAAATGGTACTGGAATCAATAAGAATGTGCTAGCTCTTCTCCACAGACCAAAGCTGATGGTAGGAGAAACCACAAAAAAAACTGAGCTCAATGATGGAGACAAGAGGATAATCCATCCCAACTGGTGACATTAAACCATTAGAATCCAATCCAAGAAGAGGGCAAGATTTATAATAAGAAGCAAGGTTGGAGCATCAGTCAAGGAGAATAATACGTTAAAAATTATACAGATGTTTAATAGACCACAGCATCCCTAGAAGCAAAATAGGCAGCCAGCAAGGGTACTACTATCTAACTTAAGTCATCAGAAGAAATCAAGGATGGATGATCAGGAGGCTGATGGCAGATGCTGCAATAAAAAGTCACAATTTATTACTCAGTTCCTGAAATTGAGTCATTTATGAAGTCCAGATTTGATATATTTAAAATTCTGATGCCTACAGGGAATGACCCTGCAATACCACAGTAAGTGTACATGGTAATAATTCCCCTATTTCTTTATCAAAGTCACCCGTGATCATTTAATTGCATAACTAGGGGGAAAAGCAGCACAAACGTTTCAAGTACAGTTGGACACAGGTCTGAGTTAGCACTGACACCCTGGATATAAAGTGTCATCAAGGCCTCTCTTTACAGGAGGGATATATGGCAATGAGGTAATTAATGATGTCCTAGCCAAGGTCCTGTTCAAAATGAGTCACTAGGTCTGCAGACCTATGAAGTGGTCATGTTCTGGATGTTTCTGGCAAATGGCACAACACTGACATTGGGTCCTTGGCTTTCACAGTGGCAAAGATCAAGTGGAAACTTCTGAAACAACCACCCCCTGGATAATGTATTACATTTTAAACAAATGTTGCATTCCAGGGGGTGTGGATGGCAAGAATTAGTAGTGCCCTGAAGAATTAAAGAATGCAGGAATGATGGACCCCATCTAATCTCCTTTTAAATCACCGATCTGGGCCCTGCAAACCAAACAAAGCCTGGAGGATATGAGCCTACTACCAGGTAGTAGCCCAAATAGTAGTCACTATGCAAAACGCATATTTTTCTTAAAACAGATTAGCGTGACCATTTTTTGCAAATGTGTTCTTTGCTGATCCTTTTAAAAAAGAGGATCAAAACCAGTTTGCTTTCATATGGAATAGGAAATAATATACATTCACAATTTTCCCTCAGGTTCATACTAACTCTCCCTCCTTTTGTCATAACATATAACAAATTTGGTCCAACTGGACATCTTGCAGAACATTACATTGTTCCATTACATTAATGACATCATTCTAACTGTGCCAGATGAATAAGAAAGGCTTATGCAATGGAGGCCTTGTTAAGATATACAGGCTTCAAAGGGTGAAAGATAAAACCTACAAAGATTCAGATTTCATATTAGTAAAATATGTAGGGAACCAGTGGTGAAGAACATTTTCAGACAGCTCATCTGAATTGAAAGACCAATTATTGGGGCACCTAGGTGGCTCAGTGGGTTAAGCCTCTGCCTTCAGCCCAGGTCATGATCTCAGTGTCCTGGAATCGAGCCCCACATCGGGCTCTCTGCTCAGCAGGGAGCCTGCCTCCCCTTCTCTCTCTGCCTGCCTCTCTGCCTACTTATGCTCTCTCTCCTGTGTCAAATAAATAAATAAATAAAATCTTAAAAAAAAAAAAAAGACCAATTATTATACCTTGCAATGCCCATGAAAAGCAGAAAGCAAACCATCCAGTAGGTCTCTTTGGGTTCTGAAGGTAGCTTATTTCACACCTGGAAATACTGCTCTAGCCCACATACTGAACAACATGAAAGGCTGTCAGCTTTGAGTTCATGCCAGGGTAGGGAATAGCTCTGCTATAGGTTCAGGCTACACTTTGTAAGCAGACTTGCAGTTAGGGCTGCAAGACCCAGAAGAATTATAGCTATTGGTGGAGGCACTGTTGGGAAAAGTAGCACATGAAATATACAGAAAGTAGAATCCCAGTAGAATCCCAACGCAGACCCCATACACATGTCAAAGGCCATATCATCTGCAGTGGAAAACTTTATTCTCTATGCCTGCCATGTTATTGGACCCTGCCAGAGATAGAGACCCTGTGTTATCAACTAACACAGGTGTTCAGAGTTTTATATTATGAGCTGACTCTGTTATCAAGAATCGTAAGAACATAAAATGAAAGTGGCACCCAAGATGAAGTATAAGCCAGATCACATAATGCACAAGCACTCTGCACGAACAGATAGTTCAGGCCCCATGTTAAGTAACACTGTTGCACCTGCACCTGTCATTTTACAGCTATGGTCATATGAAGAATTCTCTATGCCATGATACCAATCAGAGAAAAGTACAAATATTTCAGCTTGATATGTGGGGACAAGTCAAAAATGGACATCACCTAGAGAACCTCACTCAGGAGTGACCTCAAGGAACAATGGAAAAGGAAAAAGCCTCTCAGTGTGGCAGGTCTTTGGGCAGTGTGTCATCCACAATGTACGCAAAAAGAATTGGCCCAATTCTCTTTGGGCCAGTAATTAGTGGTCTAGCTCACTGATCAGTAGCATAGAGAAAGAAATACTGGAAGATCATAAACAAAGAGGGCCTGGCGTAGAGGCAAATGGATGGATATATTTGAACAAGTACAAAATATAAAGATCTTTGTGACACAATTTAAAGGCATCAGAGAGCATCGAACATGGAAGCGACAATAAACAACAAGCAAACAAATAACTAAAACAGCTAGCATCAGTTAGGCTCCACTATAGGATACCTCAGTGCTGGCACAATAAGAACATGAACAAACTAGCCATTATAGAGAGATGGAAGTCATCTAGGAATACAATAACATGGGCTCCTCTGAACAAAGCTGATCGAGCTACTGTTACTGGCAACTGGTCAGCCTGCGAGCAAGATATCAACTCTGGTCCCTTGATGAAACCATTCCCCAAGGCCACCAAATAAACACTTAGTGGCAAGCTGACTACAAATGGGCCCCTTCCACTCTAATCTGATCAACAATTCATTAGGACAAGAATAGATATATACTGGGGCACCTGGGTGGCTCAGTGGGTTAAAGTCTCTGTCTTCGGCTCAGGTCATGATCTCAGGGTCCTGGGATCGAGCCCCGCATTGGGCTCTCTGCTCAGCAGGGAGCCTGCTTCCCCTCTCCCCTCTCTCTGTCTGCCTCTCTGCCTGCTTGTGATCTCTCTGTGTGTCAAATAAGTAAATAAAATTTAAAAAAAAATTGGGGGGTGCCTGGGTGGCTCAGTGGGTTAAAGTCTCTGCCTTCCACAGGTCATGATCCCAGGGTCCTGGGATCAAGCCCCGCATCCAGCTCTCTGCTCAGTGGAGAGCCTGCTTCCTCCTCCTCTCTCTCTCTCTCTCTCTCTGCCTGCCTGTCTGCCTACTTGTGACCTCTGTCAAATAAATAAATAAAATCTTTTTAAAAATAAAAATAAAAAAATAAATTTTAAAAAATTTTCATTAAAAAAAAAAAAAAACTAGATACATACTCGGAGTATCAGTTTGATTTTCTCAACCACAAAGTCTTAACCAGTATGACTGCCTTAGAAATTATGAAGTAATAGATCAAGCAGCAGGGGTTCCTATGTAATCAAAAGACACACTACAGCAAAGGAAGTATAGGAATGAGCCCATAACCATAGGATCCACTGGATCCAATAATACACAGTCTGATAGACCTTTGGATAGGCACAAATGAAACACCACCATGCAGGATACACCTTGGAATTTAGCAACTTTACATGGTAATCTGTTCCCAGTAGGAAGAATATAAAAGTCCAGGACCCAAGGAGTAAGAGCCACTCTTAGTGGCCTCACTTTCAGTGATACAGTTGAGTAATTTGTGCTTCTTATCCCAGAAATCTGGGCTCTGCAGGATTAGAGATCTTATTCCCCAAAGGGGAAATACTCTGGCAGAGGCCAAAGCAATACCCCTCTGAACTATAAGCCATAGTGTCCCTTAGGCACTTCAGGCTCCTTCTGTCAAGGTACCAGCAAGCAGGCAAAAAAGGAGTCACCATCTTGGCAGGGATAATTGGCCCAGATCATAAAAGGAAGGTAGGACCACCACTGTTACAAAATAAGGGGAGGGGAATATGTTTGGTACACAGATGATCCCTTGGGTGTCCCTTGGTATCCTCTTGCCAAGAGTTATGGTAAATGGGCAACTTCAATACCTAGAGCAGGAGGTACATAATGACCAGGGCTCAAATACCTAAGGGTAAGGGTCTACGTCATACCACCAGGTAAGTCACAAAGATTGTGGGTTCCAACTGAAAGTAAGGAATATTTACAAAAAATAATAAAAGGGGGACATGCTGAATATCAGCTATAGCCCTGAAACCAACTACAGAAGCCGAAGCAATAAACCAGGTTTCCGCCAGGAAGAAAGGGTCACTGGAATCCTAGAGGAGCTCTTGAGAAATGTGCTTGAAGTAGACCGAGTAGCTCAAAGAACAAATTGTGATGAACATGGACATGATCTGCCTAAATAAACCTTCAGAAAGAACCTCTTGTCCCTGCTGCTAGGACTGGTGTCAAGCAACATCATTCAGCTACCAGCCCCCATAGAAACGGCTTTAGCTGCGCACACACAGAGCTTCCTCACCCAAGTTCCTACACTCCTAGGAGTGACTCTCATACAATGACTGATCAAGGCCTGGCTATTCCATCCTAACAAAGGACAACTCTGATGAACATTTCAACTCCAGAGTTCCCCTGGGATTGACTGCAGCTGTTAAATTCTACTTGAATTTTTCCTCTGCCCAATCCTGCTTCTTCCATGTCCTTTTCACAGCTGTTTATCCAATGACTCAATAACACTAAACCAAATAAGCCCCAAACACTAAAATCTGTCTTAGAATTTGCTTTCCAGAGAACCCAGACTATGGCAGGATTGTTTGTTGCCAGAGTATGACCTAACCTGTACTGACTAATACAATACAATAAATACAATACAATACAATAAATACAGAGTGAGGTTCCTCTACAGTTTCTTAGAATTGCTCGCAAATTGTTTTCATTCATGAAACTATTTAGAAAATGGGATGCCTGGATGGCTCATTTGGTTAAGCATCTGCCTTTGGCTCAGGTCATGACCCCAGGGCCTGGTGATCAAGCCCCATGTTGGGCTCCCCACTCGGCAGGGAGTCTGCTTCTCCTTCTCCCTCTGCCCTTCCCCACGCCTGTGCGCTTTCTCTCTCAAATAAATCAATAAAATTTAAAAAAAAAAAACCCTCAGTTTAGGAAGAACAGAATTTAAGTTGCAAGCTTATGAAAAGCTTGTTGAGGTAAGCAACTTTTGCGGATATAGACACTTTTTGATCCTTGCTGATATTTGCCCAACATGCCAGGATTTTTCAACAGAATAAGAAAAGAAAAGGATAAGAGCCGTTGTTACAAATAGGCTTTCTACTTATACCTTCTTGTTTCTTTAATAGCTACAAAACAGAAGGTTGAGCTAGATAAATTCTGTTGCTGAATTTTCACATTCTTGACCAGGATTCATTATAAAACACAGATTAGTTTTCCTATAACATGTAGAAGTTATCAAATGCCTTAAAGCTCAATATTAAACTAATATACTTTGTTTACATATAGTCTATTCCCATTATTACATTGAAAAGTCTGTTTATTATTAATCTAACTATAATCTATAATTGTATTTCTTGCCAAGAAGACAATATATTTCCAAAGCACTCAGGTCATTATCACCTAACAAACATTTCAAGGTTACACAAATGAGAGCAAAACCCCACAGCCTACTAACACCATGAACACTGACAAAAACACCATTCCAGGACAACAGAAAAACAACACAGGATTAATGACCAAACTAAAATATACTCTCTGAAATACAGATTTTAAAAAACACTTATACTGCAAGGTACTAAATATTAATTTACAAATTTTATTCAATACACATAACATCAAGAAATTAGAGGTGCCTGGGTGGCTCAATGGGTTAAAGCCTCTGCCTTCGGCTCAGGTGATGATCTCAGGATCCTGGGATCGAGCCCCGCATCGGGGTCTCTGCTCAGCGGGGAGCCTGCTTCCTCCTCTCTCTGCCTGTCTCTCTGCCTACTTGTGATCTCTGTCTGTCAAATAAATAAATAAAATCTTAAAAAAAAAAAATCAAGAAATTAGAGGTAGCATTCTCTCAAACCCAAATTATCTCTTTATGAAGGGCCACACAATTACATTAAGAACTTTTGCTGAAATTAGAGACTGGTTTATTTCATCAATGATGCAAAAAATAGTGCAGGTGGAAAATGCATAGTCAATGGTTACTAATTTTTAGTATTTTTACTATTTTTCTAAAAATATTCATATTTTTCATGAAAATATGTATCTATACTACTTTAAGGACATATTTTAAAGATCCTTTTAATAACCCACTTGAAATGCCAGTTCAAAAGTCAGTCAGTATTCATATTACTAATATTACTAAAAACAATACACATATTATATATATAAAACTCAAAACTAGATGGATATAAAGAAAAACTTCTATTATTGATTTGTACATTTTGTAATAGAAAACCAAACTTATGGATGTTGCCAAAATGTTTTTCCACTTGTCCCTTAAGTGACAGTGCTTCAGTGGGTTTTTTGTCCACTAGGCCAAGTCTCCTAATCTGTAAACGGCGCACACTCTTCCTAGGTGATCTCATCACAGCTCTACTCAGGATTCTGTCCCCTATGATTCACTCAATGAATATTTATATTTATTTAGTTCCTTACTCTCTGCCAGGAAAAATGTGTATCACTATTCGACTCTCAATCTTAATTGAAATGATTTTATAGTTTTAACATACAATGATATTTCCTGTTGGCTTCTACACAGTCTTGATGTAAAAATATTTATAGGTTTCTTGATGATGAATCATACATGAGTTCCAAGAATAACTCCTATTTGGTCAGAGTTTATTATACTTTTGAAACACGGTCAAGTTCTATTTGCTAATAATTTATTTTAAAATTTTTATTCTATATTCATGACTGCTTCCCCGTGCCTTCTTCCCCTGGGGTTCTGTTAAGACATTTGAAAACTTTTCTTTCAGTTTTATATTTTATTACAAGAATCTGTATTCAGCAATTTTTGCATTCAAAACAATCTCTCAAAACGCTAGTATATCTGTTAAGAGAAAGAGAGATTTATTCGTTTTTCTTTTTTCATTTTTCTTCTTCCTTGAGTTCCTATCTTGAGATCAGTATTCTCTGATTAATTTGTGGGAGAGGGGAGGTACAATATAATTCAAATATGCCTTAAATATCTGATTAACTCGAAATCTACTAATAAAACTAATTTTCTTGAGTGACTTGCCACATTAGCAAATATTATATGCCCTTTCCCCAATTAAAGATCATTTAAATATTTTCCTGTTAAATCAGAGAAAAAATCATTATCATAGCATAGTGGTAGAATCAAAAGAAATTTGAACTTAGGCTTCGGTTCAAATTCTAAATAGATCATCTTATGACCTATGTGACTTTAGGTTTAACCATGCTAAATCAGTTTCTTCCCCTATAAATAATATAACCATACATACTACATAGGTGTTATTAGAGGTTATGATGCATTATATCATAAAGCACGTGATAAGTGCCAAGCACCACAGGAAACATTTAACAAATTCTAGTTCTCCCATTTCTCAAAATGAAAGGTCACTTTTTCCTTTAATTATTGGCCTCTTTTTAAAAAAGAAGATACTATTTCTTCTATATAATAGTATATTATAGAAAGGACCCCTTGAGCAAAAAATACAATAAAGCTAAAAACAGCAGTTGGCTAAATTCAGTGAAAAAAATGTGTGAATAATTTTAAGAGTTTTTCTGATGACAAAGAGAAACAAACAGGTTATTTCAGGTGACCAGGCAAGGGGTGCTGATTTCACCGAAGAAGAACCCTAAGAACTTAACAAAGGGTATAGAGAAATTTTAATTAACAGAGGAACTAAAAAAATTACCTCCAGAAAATGAAAATAATTATAAAGAGCAAGTAGGTTGGGATTTTTATAATTTTGCTGGTGTGTTCAAAAAATTAAATAATTAGAGGAGTCAAGATGGCAGAGAAGTAGCAGGCTGAGACTAGCTATCTAGCAGGAGATCTAGCAGGAGATCAGCTAGATAGCCTATCTAAAGATTGCAAACACCTGCAAATCCATCGGCAGATCGAAGAGAAGAACAGCAATTCTGGAAACAGAAAAACAACCACTTTCTGAAAGAACTCTACGGAAAGCGAAGCGCTCAGGGACAAAAGCTCCTGAAAGCAAACCTGACCGGATTACACAGCCCAGCCCCTAGTAAGGGCTGTGCAATTCCGCCTGGGGCAAAGACACTTGAGAATCACTACACCAGGCCCCTCCCCCAGAAGATCAACAAGAAATCCAGCCAAGACCAAGTTCACCTACCAAGGAGTGCAGTTTCAATACCAAGGAGAGCAGCAGAAATCCAGAGGAGGAGAAAGCAAAGCATGGAACTCATGGCTTTCTTCCAGTGATTTTTTTAGTCTTACAGTTAATTTAATTTTATTCTTTTTCAATTTTTTCTCATCTTCTGCTAAATATTTTTTTAACTTTGACCCTTTTCTTTTTTAACGTTTTTTAACTAGGTTATCTAATATATATATTTTTTCTTTTTTATATTTTTCTTTATTCGTTTTCTTTTTTTTTAATTCTTTTCGTTTCTTTTTTCTTTTCTTTTTTTTTCTTTTTTTTCTTTCTTTCTTTTTGAACCTCTTTTTATTCCCTTTCTCCCCGCTCGTGATTTGGGATCTCTTCTGATTTGGTTAAAGCATATTTTCTGGGGTTATTGCCACCCTTTTAGTATTTTACTTGCTCCTTCATATACTCTTAGCTGAACAAAATGACAAGGCGGAAAAATTCACAACAAAAAAAAGAAGAAGAGGCAGGACCGAAGGCTACGGACCTAATCAATACAGACATTGGTAATATGTCAGATCTAGAGTTCAGAATGAATATTCTCAAGGTTCTAGCCAGACTCGAAAAAGGCATGGAAGATATTAGAGAAACCCTCTTGGGAGATATAAAAGCCCTTTCTGCAGAAATAAAAGAACTAAAATCTAACCAAGTTGAAATCAAAAAAGCTATTAATGAGGTGCAATCAAAAATGGAGGCTCTCACTGCTAGGATAAATGAGGCAGAAGGAAGAATTAGTGATATAGAAGACCAAATGACAGCGAATAAAGAAGCTGAGCAAAAGAGGGACAAACAGCTGCTGGACCACAAGGGGAGAATTCGAGAGATAAGTGAAACCATAAAACAAAACAACATTAGAATATTGGGATTCCAGAAGAAGAAAGAGAGAGGGGAGCAGAAGGTATACTGGAGAGAATTATTCGGGAGAATTTCCCCAATATGGCAAAGGGAATGAGCATCAAAATTCAGGGGGTTCAGAGAACGCCCCTCAAAATCAATAAGAATAGGCCCACACCCCATCACCTAATAGTAAAATTTACAAGTCTTAGTGACAAAGAAAAAATCCTGAAAGCAGCCCGGGAAAAGAAGTCTGTAACATACAATGGTAAAAATATTAGATTGGCAGCTGACTTACCCACAAAGACCTGGCAGACCAGAAAGAGCTGGCATGATATTTTCAGAGCACTAAACGAGAAAAACATGCAGCCAAGAATACTATATCCAGCTAGGCTATCATTGAAAATAGAAGGAGAGATTAAAAGCTTCCAGGACAAACAAAAACTGAAAGAATTTGCAAACACCAAACCAGCTCTACAGGAAATATTGAAAGGGGTCCTCTAAGCAAAGAGAGAGACTACAAGTGGTAGATCAGTAAGGAACAGAGACAATATACAGTAACAATCACCATACAGGCAATACAATGGCACTAAATTCATATCTCTCAATAGTTACCCTGAATGTTAATGGGCTAAATGCCCCAATCAAAAGACACAGGGTATCAGAATGGATAAAAAAACAAGACCCATCTATAGGTTGCCTCCAAGAAACTCATTTTAAGCCTGAAGACACCTCCAGATTTAAAGTGAGGGGGTGGAAAAGAATTTACCATGCTAATGGACATCAGAAGAAAGCAGGAGTGGCGATCCTTATATCAGATCAATTAGATTTTAAACCAAAGACTATAATAAAAGATGAGGAAGGACACTATATCATACTCAAAGGGACTGTCCAATAAGAAGATCTAACAATTCTAAATATCTATGCCCCCAAGGTGGGAGCAGCCAACTATATAAACCAATTAATAACAAAAATCAAAGAAACACATCAACAATAATACAATAATAGTAGGGGACTTTAACACTCCCCATACTGAAATGCACAGATCATCCAAGCAAAAGATCAACAAGGAAATAAAGGCCTTAAACGACACACTGGATCAGATGGACATCACAGATATATTCAGAACATTTCACCCCAAAGCAAGAGAATACACATTCTTCTCTAATGCACATGGAACATTCTCCAGAATAGATCACATCCTCGGTCCTAAATCAGGACTTAACCAGTATCAAGAGATTGGGATTAATCCCTGCATATTTCAGACCACAATGCTCTGAAGCTAGAACTCAGAGCAAACAACTTCCTCCAAACAAGAGGAAGTTTTGAAAGAACCCAAATACATGGAGACTAAACAGCATCCTTCTAAAGAATGAATGGGTCAACCGGGAAATTAAAGAATTGAAAAAAAAAAAACATGGAAACAGATGACAATGAAAATACAACGGATCAAAATCTGTGGGACACAACAAAGGCAGTCCTGAGAGGAAAATATATAGCGGTACAAGCCTTTCTCAAGAAACAAGAAAGGTCTCAGGTACACAAACTAACCCTACACCTAAAGGAGCTGGAGAAAGAACAAGAAAGAAACCCTAAGCCCAGCAGGAAAAGAGAAATCATAAAGATCAGAACAGAAATCAATGAAATAGAAACCAAAAAAACAATAGAAAAAATCAACGAAAGTAGGAGCTGGTTCTTTGAAAGAATTAATAAAATTGATAAACCCCTGGCCCGACTTATCAAAAAGAAAAGAGAAAGGACCCAAATAAATAAAATCATGAATGAAAGAGGAGAGATCACAACTAACACCAAAGAAATACAAACTATTATAAGAACATACTATGAGCAACTCTACGCCAACAAATTTGACAATCTGGAAGAAATGGATGCATTCCTAGAAACATATAAACTACCACAACTGAACCAGGAAGAAATAGAAAGCCTGAACAGACCCATAACCAGTAAGAAGATTGAAACAGTCATTAAAAATCTCCAAACAAACAAAAGCCCAGGGCCAGACGGCTTCCCGGGGAAATTCTACCAAACATTTAAAAAAGAACTAATTCCTATTCTCCTGAAACTGTTCCAAAAAATAGAAATGGAAGGAAAACTTCCAAACTCATTTTATGAGGCCAGCATCACCTTGATCCCAAAACCAGGATCCCATCAAAAAAGAGAGCTATAGACCAATATCCTTGATGAAAACAGATGCGAAAATTCTCACCAAAATACTAGCCAATAGGATTCAACAGTACATTAAAAGGATTATTCACCACGACCAAGTGGGATTTATTCCAGGGCTGCAAGGTTGGTTCAACATCTGCAAATCAGTCAATGTGATACAACACATCAATAAAAGAAAGAACAAGAACCATAGTATACTCTCAATAGATGCTGAAAAAGCATTTGACAAAGTACAGCATCCCTTCCTGATCAAAACTCTTCAAAGTGTAGGGATAGAGGCACATACCTCAATATCATCAAAGCCATCTATGAAAAACCCACTGCAAATATTCTCAATGGAGAAAAAATTAAAGCTTTTCCGCTAAGGTCAGGAACACGGCAGGGGTGTCCATTATCACCACTGCTATTCAACATAGTACTAGAGGTCCTAGCCTCAGCAATCAGACAACAAAAGGCAATTAAAGGCATCCAAATCAGCAAAGAAGAAGTCAAACTATCACTCTTCGCAGATGATATGATACCATATGTGGAAAACCCAAAAGACTCCACTCCAAAACTGCTAGAACTTGTACAGGAATTCAGTAAAGTGTCAGGATATAAAATCAATGCACAGAAATCAGTTGCATTTCTCTACACCAACAACAAGACAGACAAAAGAGTAATTAAGGAGTTTATCCCATTTACAATTACACCCCAAAACATAAGATACCTAGGAATAAACCTAACCAAAGAGGCTAAGAATCTATACTCAGAAAACTATAAAGTACTCAAGAAAGAAATTGAGGAAGACACAAAGAAATGGAAAAATGTTCCATGCTCCTGGATTGGAAGAATAAATATTGTGAAAATGTCTATGCTACCTAAAGCAATCTACACATTTAATGCAATTCCTATCAAAGTACCATCCATCTTTTTCAAAGAAATGGAACAAATAATTCTAAAACTTAATGGAACCAGAAAAGACCTCGAAAGCCCAAAGGGATATTAAAAAAGAAAGCCAACGTTGGTGGCATCACAATTCCGGACTTCAAGCTCTATTACAAAGCTATCATCATCAAGACACCATGGTACTGGCACAAAAACAGACACATAGATCAATGGAACAGAATAGAGAGCCCAGAAACAGACCCTCAAATCTATGGTCAACTAATCTTCGACAAAGCAGGAAAGAATGTCCAATGGAAAAAAGACAGCCTCTTCAACAAATGGTGCTGGGAAAATTGGACAGCCACATGCAGAAAAATGAAATTGGACCATTTCCTTACACCACACACAAAAATAGACTCAAAATGGATCAAGGACCTCAATGTGAGAAAGGAATCCATCAAAATCCTTGAGGAGAACACCTCTTTGACCTCAGCCGCAGCAACATCTTCCTAGGAACATCGCCAAAGGCAAGGGAAGCAAGGGCAAAAATGAACTATTGGGATTTCATCAAGATCAAAGTTTTTGCACAGCAAAGGAAACAGTTAAAAAAATCAAAAGACAACTGACAGAATGGGAGAAGATATTTGCAAACGACATATCAGATAAAGGACTAGTGTCCAGAATCTATAAAGAACTTAGCAAACTCAACACCCAAAGAACAAATAATCCAATCAAGAAATGGGCAGAGGACATGAACAGACATTTCTGCAAAGAAGACATCCAGATGGCCAACAGACACGTGAAAAAGTGCTCCATATCACTTGGCATCAGGGAAATACAAATCAAAACCACAATGAGATATCACCTCACACCAGTCAGAATGGCTAAAATCAACAAGTCAGGAAATGACAGATGCTGGCGAGGATGCGGAGAAAGGGGAACCCTCCTACATTGTTGGTGGGAATGCAAGCTGGTGCAACCACTCTGGAAAACAGCATGGAGGTTCCTCAAAATGTTGAAAATAGAACTGCCCTATGACCCAGCAATTGCACTACTGGGTATTTACCCCAAAGATACAAACATGGTGATCCAAAGGGGCACGTGCACCCGAATGTTTATAGCAGCAATGTCCACAATAGCCAAACTATGGAAAGAACCTAGATGTCCATCAACAGATGAATGGATCAAGAACATGTGGTATATATACACAATGGAATACTATGCAGCCATCAAAAGAAATGAAATCTTGCCATTTGCGACAACATGGATGGAACTAGAGCGTATCATGCTTAGCGAAATAAGTCAAGCAGAGAAAGACAACTATCATATGATCTCCCTGATATGAGGAAGTGGTGATGCAACATGGGGGCTTAAGTGGGTAGGAGAAGAATCAATGAATCAAGATGGGATTGGGAGGGAGACAAACCATAAGTGACTCTTAATCTCACAAAACAAACTGAGGGTTGCTGGGGGGAGGGGGGTTGGGAGAAGGGGGGTGGGGTTATGGACATTGGGGAGGGTATGTGCTTTGGTGAGTGCTGTGAAGTGTGTAAACCTGGCGATTCACAGACCTGTACCCCTGGGGATAAAAATATATGTTTATAAAAAATAAAAAAATTTTTAAAAAATTAAATAATTAGATGTTTTATTTAAATGATTTTTAATGAAATTATATATCTTGTAAAATTATATACCTTGAACATACACACACACACACACACATACATTCTATAGGAGTGTACAAAAATATGCGTGCTAAGCTCATAAACCAGTCAAGTGATTTTTAATGGTATGGTGAACTACAACTTCACTGTGTTTTAACAGTGTGGTTAACTGTACATATTACTACACATTGCCAATTAAAATAACACTGCTTCTGAAAATATGAAATTACTTTTAAGTTCTCTTTACTGAATTTGTTTTCAAATAATCACCTACCAAGAAATTAATGTCATAAGTAAAACTGTCATGTTCAAGAAATTTAGTTTAAAAACTCTTATTATTAGAGCACCTGGCTTGCTCACTTCGTAGAGCACACAACTCTTGATCTCAGGGTTCTGAGTTCAAACTCCAGATTGAATGTAGAGCTCACTTAAAAAAAAAATAAAATTGGGGTGCCTTGCTGGCTCAGTTAAGTTTCTAACTCTTGACTGTGGCTCAGATCATGATCTCAGAGTACTGGGTTGAGCCTCATGTCGGGCTCTGCACTTGGAGATGGGGGATCTGTTCAAGATTCTATTCCCTCTGATCTTCCTCCTGAGTGCTCTCTTCTTAACCCACTGAGCCACCCAGGCGCCCAGAAATAAAAAAAATTTTAGAACTCTTGTTATTTTGATCTGATTTGATCTTATTATTTTGATCTGATTTTCCATTTCAGTTTCAATATATCTACTTTCTGCAAGATGTATTTCTAATATAAATCTTACTTTAGTCTAATTCAGTAAATCACACTTTGGTGTTTCTACTATCTTTCTAAAGAAAAAGATTTATGATCCCTGTATCTCTGAGTTGTCCTTCATCTTGTTCAGAATTCTATACATCCTCTTAACCACTGGGCAAATTTTCTTACTAGAAAAGAATGACTACCATTTGTATTTAAAGGGTCATAATTCTATGTTAGGCCTACCAAACATTCTTGTAATAGCTCTTCATTTTATGATTCTGAAATAATGTCTCAAAATTCAGTTCATTATTAATGTCTGTTTCAATTCAGGACAATCTCTCATTTGTAAATGCTGAAATCCTCAAACTACTTAGAGATACTTTAGAGATGTGAAAAAAAACTAACAACCTGATACCTTTTTTCCTTCTAACCCTAGAAAACTAACTTATGACAATGCATACTTCACACAGCCAAATAATTTCAGAGTATAAATGTCTAATAACAGGAGATGAACATGAGGCATGTTTTTCCATTACATCTTTAGCCGAAGGTTATCTTTACCACAAAGATCATTTTCATCTTGAATAAAGTGTCATGGGGGCTTTCTGAAAGCAGTAATACTACCACTAACAATAACAAAAAAATAACAAAGTTATCTGATCTCAAGCTAGATTTATAAACAAGATCGTTAAGTAATATATCATTCTATATTAGAGTTGATTCAGTCTCATTCACCAGCCCTGGGTCTATTACCAATTGCACTAGAGTTGCTTTTTTAAAATACAGATGCCCAGTGCCTAATCTAAGAGAATCAGTTTATACAGATCTAAGTTCTTCCCTATAATCTTCAAGGGGGATGCCAAGGTACAGCCATGTTAAAAAATCACTGCCATGTGCCTTCCACATCTATCATCTATAGTGTAACAATGAGAACTGTGAAGTCAAGGTTATGTCCTCAAAGATTAACAATATTCACCATGTAAAATTTACTATGGCAATTAAGGTTGAAATAGTACTTTTTAGAGCAACGTATTGGCACAAATATTCCTATTTATTTAAACATCATAAAACACAATACAATCAGCTAACTCCTCAGGTGCACTCCAGTTAAATATGCCATAAAAGTCCAAGGATAATGTACTAAAGAGAAAAATTAGCAAGATGACCTTTTTTTCAAAACAGATCTATTTTCCAGTTGGTTCATTATGCAATGGTTGTATTTTATTTCCATAAAATATACTCCATAAGGAAAACAACTATTTTAGAAAACATTTTATGAAATATAAAAAATATTTTTCCCAGGAAAACATTCCAACATTTGATGCCACAAATTCAAGAGAATAAAAACAGATTTGGGGGGACAGCTTTATTGGGAACTGCACAAAAATAATTAAATTAGATAAAACAGAACACTTTTATCCTATGTTGAATTATATGGTTGTTTTAGGTTTTGTTAATATTGTTAATATTTTGTTGTTAATTGTTAATGTTATATTTAAGTGTAAAAACTGCTTAAAATGTTATTCTCTCTCCCATCTGAACAATTTGCTTGAAAAACGAAACTGGTATTTGTTTCTATCTTTCCACAGCATTAAAAAACATTATTAAATATAAGTGTCTGATAATCTGTTACAAAATTAGAACATAAAATGGATCCAACCAAACAGCAGCACAAGATACTCAAGTAGAAAGACTATGTAAGTTTTAGGAGTTACAAAAGCTGGATGTACCACTTACCACCTGCATGGTTTTGGGCTTACTATTCCAGAAATGAGTTTATTAACACCTTGTTACAAAATTATTAGAGAGGTTAAGATATTGTATATAAAGTCCTTAGCATACTATCTAATCCTTAAAAACACTTAACAAATAGTAATTAGAAAAATGATAATCGGATCTCTTTCAAACTAATCAAATACCTCTATTATTTTTCACATGGATAAGCTTTTCTGATACATAAACCCTAAGATATAATAATCTTGAACAATATGGAAGGAATAAAATTAATTTCCCAATATGTTAGCTACAAAATACCTCAACATTAACTCCTTCATTAAAGTATACAAAGTAGGTGGTAACTCCTTGAAGAATCTTCTGAAAAAGTCCAAAATCTCACTTCATAGGTTTTTAACAATAATAACAAATTCTATACTTTTCTCAGTTTTTATTCATAAAAGAAAAAATGAAATGAAACAAAATCCCTTCATCTACCTCCAGAGAAATAAGCTTACTGTCTCATCACAACCAAAAAAATATGTTGGCAGCCTCAGCCTGGCAATGACAGATCATAAAAAGGAGCCTAGATTCAGAACATCATCTAATCCATTTTTCAGGATCTCAGCACTAATTTATAAACCAAGACAATCCAATTTTGATAATGAATTATCACTTCAAATTATTAGTCCAAAAAGGTAAAGATTTAATTATTTAGTATCTAAAAATCCTAAAGGCAGTGGATTCTTTATAATGATTAATCACAGACAGATACTCACAGCTTAGAATCAAAAAGTATGCTTAATTTTATCACTAGGAATTTCCTTCCAAATGTATAACAATATAAAAACCAAAGTCCTTACTAATAGGCATAATTTTTTTATATGCCACCACTTGAAATAATTTTTCAAAGTAGACTATGTGCGTTTATGATGTTTAAGAGCAAAACTATATCTCTTAAATCCATTAAGTGTGTTATTCTTTCGTTTATTTTTTATTTTTATTTATCAGGAAGTTTCATAATAGCTTAAAATTGGCATATTACTTTACACCATCAATTAAGTTCGGAACTACTGTTAAATATATTTTAAATATCAAGTAATCTTCATCTATAAAATGACACAAAGAGAAGAAGTATTTTCACTATACTGGTCCACGGGGTAGCTAAATTTAGTATTTCAAAAAATATACTCATTTAATGTTTAGAAAATTAAAGGACTATAGATAGCATAAACAAAATTAAGAAAATATATAAATACACTGTACTTCTGGCTCTCTGAAAAATATTCTTATTTGGTTACTTCCATTCCCAGGTATGTTCTGGGTTTCCATTTTGTCCCCAAATCTTATTTCCTTAGCTCTACTGTCTCTATACTCCTCTCTTTACTTCTATCATCTTCCTACACAAAGGAACTATAACTCCGTGTTTAATTTAAATGCATCTTTGCTCATACACACTAACCCTAAAATATTTGCATTCCTACTACTTGTAATTTATATAATTTGACAGAGCCCCATATCTGTCTGTTATCAAAACTAATAAGGCAACATAATAGACTGATAAAGGGCTCACACAGGGATACAATATACAAAAGCCCTCAAAAAGGATGCTTAAACCTATAGTGTCTGTTCTCCTGGCCCTATACTACTATTGTGCTGAAATTAGAGAGAATTCCATTCATAATCTGTCACTGAATTTATCTCTAAAATGACATATACACATGCTGTCAATTAATGTATTTGAGAATCTCTATATGACAAATTTCTGGTATTTCCTACTTTGTACAATCCTAACAGATACATACCTATGTCATATGCCAGGAAATCGGCAGAAAAACATTTTGCACCGTTACTCAAGGAAGTGTCATTATGGGTATTTCCTCCAAAAATAAGCATAGCTCCATTGATAAGAACAGCTGAATGAAGGTATCTGGCAAACCCACTTTCTTTCAAAATAGTCCTACAGGATAAAATTTGAAAATGTATTACAAAGGATAAAAAGACCTCCCTGATTTTATATATATTATATAAAGGGTCTAACTTGCATATAGAATTTTCCTTCAAATTATGAAAATAACATGCTTTATTTTTTAACAATTCATACATGTCCTCTAAATTTCAATATTTTTAAAATATTTTGAGATTCACAGTTTCTTCAAATGTTCTGAGGAAACACAATATTAAACATAATTGTTCATGATTTTATAATTTGTATTTTGAACTTTTATTTCATTTATAAAAGTAGCAAACAAGTGTCCTTAAAACTAGAGGACCAAAGTACCATAAGTTTTAAATACAAAAGTAAATAGAAAGTTTAATATAATAAATTTACTCTGAACTGTATTCAGTTAAAACTAATAATTCACATGGATCCCATAATACACCATTTAATTTTTATTTAAATATAACATACATAAAGATGCACATGTCTAAAATTCAATGAAATTTCACAAGATGAACATAACTGTGTAAAGAGTACTGAGATATTTTTTTAAAAGATTAGCACTGTTCTGATTCTTTTGTGGTTCCATACCAAGCTTAGGATTGTTTGTTCTATTTGTATTGTTGCTGTACTTTATAAAATAGAAACATATAGCCTGTATCCATTTGTATACACATTATTTTGCTTAAGATTATTTTTGAGATAGATCCATATTGTGTAAAATCATAATGTATTTTTAAGAAACATCAAATTAATATAAACATTTTTAATTAATTGAAGTATAACTGAAAGTACTATAAATATATGCTCATAATTATATTTCACCTTGATGTACTGAAATCTAATAAACTGCATGACTCAATATGAATCAATATTTCGTAAGTATTCCAAATAAAGCAGTGCTACTAAAAAAGAATCAGAATGTAAACCCAGTACATACAGTATAATGAGTAAGATATGTATAGTATATATCTCAAAAACCTATAGCAATTAATGCTTAAAGAATATGGAGCTGACTTCCATAACAGCAAGATAAGGAGTCCCACAAATTCTATAGGGAGAGAACTATAATTGGTCAAAATTACAAAAAAACGGCATTTAATTTCTCAGAAAAATTTAGTAAGAGCAACAACAAATAATTGTTATTCATCAATAAATAAATAAATATTTACTCAAGAATGCCTACGAAATTTCAGTAAGAACAGCAGGAATCCATAATACTTAACCCACTATCTACTCCCATCCTTCCCCATAACAGCACCCTCTTCCACCACACACACACAACTAGTTCAGCAAGGAGGAAGTTCAACTCCAGGTGGGTAAAGCTGAGAACAGACAGCTCCTTCATTCCTCACCTCCTAGTCCAGGCCACTGATATCTAACCAGGAACAGCAGACAGCCAATACTTCTCATGGCCCCCAGTTCTGGGTAACAAAATCTCTACTCCAGAAATACATGAGAGGTCTGAATGTTCATCCTTGACCTAGTCCCCATTCATATGCTGTAAGCTGTACACTCAGGCGTAGCAGGCTAAGAGGGCCAAGAAATCTTCACCCCATATCAGTCATAGGCAGAAGTTCTATGCAAGCTGAGAAGAGCAAAGGTCACTGTCCCCCATCTACTTCCTGCACAGAACACAGTGGAATCACTCCAGGAGGAACAGACTACTAACCCCACCTACAATTCCAAAGTAGTGGCACAGAGTCTCACCCCATCCCACACCAGGGAGACGCAGGCGAAGAAAAAGAGAGCGCCACAGATGTCCCAAGAGAACTGAGTTTATTTGTAATAAAAGGTGGGAAACTTCAAGCTCTAAGGGCACTCTCAAAAACAATGGAGGTTTCCACTGTAAGCAATTAAGAGACAGTTGGCAACTCCCTGAGAGCAATCAGCTAAAACACAGAATAGAGAGGAGTTCACCAGAGAAAAGCAGGGGAAAAGACAGCTAGTAAGAGCCATAGTAGAGTCAAAATCTCTAAGACTGGTCTCAAAGACCATGCCTGAAAAAGGGCTGAAATTGAATTCAGACTAAGGAGCAATTTACACCCCCAGAGTATTGCTGAGAATAATTCACCCACAGTCAGCAACTAGTGGTGCTTGCAGGTAGTTGTAATGCAATCAGATAGCTTCCCACAGAAGTCAGAGGGAAAAGTCAGAAAGCCCCGCTAACACTCCTGTCATCTGGGGGGGTTTTGTGGATCCTCAGGCTGCTTATTCTAAGGAGCAACATCAGAGGATCTACTGGAGGAAGAAAATGACTTCACTAAAACAGTTCATCAAAGACACTACATAAGTAAAACTACAACACTTCCAGAAAAGGAGGAAAAACCAGGATCCAGAATTGCTACAACATGTTCTCTAAAATGTTCAGTGTTCAGGGGAAACTATGGCATGCAACAAAACAGGAAAGAGTAACCTATACACAGGGAGAAAAGCAGGCAACGGAAATGCCTTTGAGAGAACCCAGATGTCAGATGAAGCAAAAAAAACTTCAAAGCAGCTATTATAAATGTTCAGTCTTAAAGAAAACAGGTTTAAAGAAGTAAAGAAAAATTTTAAATGTCATATCAAATATAAAACAAAAGATACAGAAGTTACCCAAATCTAGAATTCAAAAGTATAAGAACTGAAATTTTTACATTTATGACAGAAACCTAATAGTAAATTTCAACAAGAAGAAAAAAATCGGGGTGCCTGGGTGGCTCAGTGGGTTAAAGCCTCTGCCTTCAGCAGAGGTCATGATCTGAGGGTCCTGGGATCAAGCCCTGCATCAGGCTCTCTGCTCAGCGGGGAGCCTGCTTCCCTCTCTCTCTCTGCCTGCCTCTCTGCTACTTGTGATTTCTGTCAAATAAATAAATAAAATCTTTAAAAAAAAAAAAACACTTTTAAAAAGAAGGAAAAAATCAATGACGTAGAAGACAGAAAAACAGAGATTCTGCTATCTGAAGAATAAGAAAAGAAAATGAACAAAGCCTGTAAGAAATGCAGAACACCATTAACAGCAACAACACACTTTTACTGAAAATTCTAGCACAGAGGGTAAAGTGGTAAAAAATTTTCAAGAATTAATGTGTGACAACTTCCTAAATTTGATGAAAAACATTAATATACACATTCAAGTAGCTCAATGAACTACAGGAGGAAAAAACACAGGAAGAACCACATTCAGACATAAAATAGTAAAAACGTTGTAGACTACAGAGAAAGAGAAAATATTAAAAGCAGCAAGAAAGAGGATTTTTTTGCATACAAGAGAACACCAATAGGACAAACAACTGACTTTACACTAGAAATAATAAAGGTCAAAATGCAGTGAAATGACATATGCAAAGTGCTGAATGAAAAAAAAATCAAAATACAGGGAGGGACATATGATGATGGAATAAGAGTTTTCTGACCTCATCCTCCCATAGAAACAGATTTTATCAACTATGGAGGGATAAAAGTACCTTTATGGGAGCGCAGAAATCCCAGGACCATTGGAGCAAAAATTCCAAGAATAGGAGTGTCAAGGAGGGTAGGAAGAACATTACCACATCACCTCTCCCCAAGACAACACTGCTCACTCCCAAGAGAAACCCCTTCAACCTACAATTACTCCCATGGGAGAATATAGTATGTATCTGGCTTCCACAGCCAAGAGGGATTATGCCCAAGAGGACCACTTCTTTCTTATCCCATCCAGAAAGATAAGAAGATTGGCAGAGTAAGAAAAAGGGTGCTCACAGCAACTGGGGCACAGAACTCAACAAAGACTCAACATTTCTACTAACCACTTCATAAACTCTTACAAGAGGCCTACCCATGAACTTCATAGGATACATCACCTGAAAACTTACTCCAAATAGCACAAATATGCCCCCAACAACCCACAAATCCCTCCTCATGTAGCACACTTGTGCTCCTGCAGATGGTTCATGAGCAAACACAGACAGCTGGGTCAACTCTGTTGCACTGGTAGAAGATGAATACCCCTGCACACTTCAGGCACTGCCCGAGTGAAAAAATGGGAAGCCCTCAGCATTGGACCTAGCTTTGCAGAATGGAGAATAGAATATCCAAAATATTAAAAATACTGACAAAAATCAATAAAAAAGAACAATCCAATTAAACAATTCACAGACAATATGAACAAATACTTTTCCAAAGAAGACATATAGATTGTCATCAGGTAAATGAAAAAGCACTTAACATCCCTAATCATCAGGGAATGAAAAAAAAAAAATGAGATATCACCTCATACCTGTTAGAATAGCTATAATTGAAAAGATAAGAAATAAGTGTTGATGAGGATGTGGAGTAAAAGGAAACTTTGTACACTGTTGGTGAGAAAGTAAATTGGTACAATCAATTTGGAAAACATTATAGACCCTACTCAAAAAATTAAAAATAAAACTACCAAGAGCTATCGTACTATTCAGCAATCCCACTTCTGGGTATATGTCCAAAGGAAATGAAATCAGTATCTTAAAAATATCTCTTCATTCTCATGTTCACTGAAGTATTATTCATAGTAGCCAAGATATGGAAACAACTTAAGTGTCTATCAATGAATGAATGAATAAAGAAAATTAAATATAAATATGTGTAGTATTAGTATTAGTATTGTATAAATATGTGTAGTATTATTCAGCTTTTTAAAAGGAAGAAATCCTGCCATTTACAACAACATAGATGAATCTGGACAATATTATGCTAAGTGAAATAAGCCAGACACAGAAAGACAAATAATTACATGATCTCACTTTACGTGGAATCTAAGAGTCAAACTCAAAAAAGCAGAGAGTAAAATGGTGACTTGCAAGGCCTAAGAATGGGGGAAAAGGAGAGGCATAGGTCAAAGCACACAAAGTTTCAATTATGCAGAATACATAAGCTCTGGAAATCTAATGTACAGCATGGTTACTACAGTTAATAAGACTGCCTTGTATACTTGAAATTTGCTGACAGAGCATCATAAGTATTCTCGCCACACACAGCCAAAAAAAGGGGGGGTGAACTATGTAAGATAATGAATATGTTAATTAGTTTGACTATGGTAATCATTTCCCACTGTGTATGTATATCAAAACATCACATATAAACCTTAAATATATACAATTCTTATCTGTCGATTGAAGTTCAAGAAAGCTGGAAAAAAAATAACCCAGATAAACACATTACCAGATGAATAAAAATTATAAATTTATTGGTAGAATATCTGCTTTATAAGATATTAAAGGAAGTTCTCCAGTCTTAGATCAGTCATTTCAATCCAGAGTTCTAGAAAAGGCAATTATGTAATTATAAAACAAAGTATAAATGCATATTTCTTCTCCTTTCTTTTCCTAATACATTTGATAAATAATTATTACAAAACAACACATGTATTGTTGGATCTGTAACATTAAAAAGTACAATATATTTGACAATAACACACAAAGTGACAGATGAAAGCAAAATTCTGTTGAAGATGCCAAATAGTAATGCATATCAACAGGAACAAATGAAAAAGCAGCACGCAAAAATATCCAAAACAAATTTATATTTCCTCTTCTTTCTCTCTCTCTCTCTGAGAGGCAAAAATTGCATAAAGTCAGCATAGTAACAATGTATTTTTGAGCTTACAACAAACACAGATATTACATATAATTATAATAGTGCAAAAAAAGATGAAAAAGGGAATAGAGATCTATAAGAACAACATTTTTATATTTCACTGGAGTTAAGTTAGGGTAAGTTGGAAGTATATTCTGGTAAGTTAAGATATATATGATAAGCCCTAGAACCAACAGTAAAGAAGTAACTAAAATGACTGTATTTAAAAAAAATAAAAGCATTAAACTGTTACACTGGAAAATATTTACTCAATACAAAAAGAGCAATAAAAAAGAGTAACAAGAAGCATTATCTACAATAACAAATGAGATTTAAAAAATTAAAATGACAGACAAATTCAACTATATAAAAAATAACATTAAAGTTATTAAATATACAAATAAAAGGCAGAGATTATGAGTGAGACAGGATTAAAAAAAAAACTGGTACCAACTATGTGCTCTCTCTAGGAGACATATTTTAGATTGAGGGGTACAAATATATTAAGAAAAGGATTTTTAAAAGATATGCAGACAATAAACATAAGAAAGCTGGAATAATATATAGTATAATGGAGTAATATATAGTATAATAACAACAAACAGAATAGACATTAAAAAAAAAAAAATCCAGACAAACCATAAGTGACTCTCAATCTCACAAAACAAACTGAGTGTTGCTGGGGGTAGGGGGGTTGGGAAAAGGGGGGTGGGGTTATGGACATTGGGGAGGGTATGTGCTTTGTTGGGTTCTGTGAAGTGTGTAAACCTGGCGATTCACAGACCTGTACCCCTGAGGATAAAAATATTATATGTTTATAAAAAATAAAAAAATTAAAAAAAAATTCCAAGACTTCAATAGTAGTATTTCACAGTGATAAAAGGATCAGTCCATCAAGAAGATACAGCAATTATAAATGTATATGACGTTACAACAGAACCCCCCCAAAATGAGGCAAAATGTGCAGAAAAGAGATATAGATAAATCATTAATAGCAGCAAACTTCAAAATTCACTTTCAAAAATGGAATGAATTCTATGATAAACATGGAAACAGAATACCTGAATAATGCCACAAACCAACTAGCCCTTACAGACATATGTAGAACACTGTAGCCAACAACATCAATATACACATTCTTTGCAAGCACACATGTAACATTTCTCTAGGACTGACCAAATGCTAGGTCATAAAATAAGCCTAAATAAATTCGGAAGTGTTATAATCATACAAAGTATGCTCTCTGATCACAATGGAATTATATTAAAAACAAATAACAGAAATTGTTTAGGATACAATAGCCAAATTATGCAAGCCACCCAAGTGTCTATTAATGGATGAATAGATAAAGATGTGAGAGAGATTATATATATATATGTGTGTGTATATATATATATATATATGTGTGTGTGTGTATATATATATATATATATATATATATATATAGTGGACTATTATTCAGCCATAAAAAAGAATAAAATCTTGCCATTTGCAATGACATTGATAGAGCTACAGAGTATAGTGCTAAGTGAAATGTCAGTCAGAGAAAAACGAATATCATATGATTCCACTCATATGTGGAATTTAAGAAACAAAACAAGCAAAGAAAAAAGAGGGAAAGAGAAAGGGACAAACCAAGAAACATACCCTTAACTATAGAGAACAAACTGCTGGTTACCACAGGGGAAGGTGTGATGGGATGGATTAAATAGATGATGGGAATGAGGGAGTGCACTTGTAGTGATGAGCACTAGATGATGTATGAAATTGCTGAATGACTATACTGTACACCTGAAACTAATATAACACTGAATGTTAACTACACTGAAATTAAAATAATTAAAACAAAAAAAGTTATTTGGGAAAACCACAAATATGTGGAAATGAAACAAAAACTCTAAAATAACAAATGGGTCAAAGAAAAAAATCAAAAGCATTTTAAAAAACACTTTGAGATGAATGAAAATGAAAACAAAGACACACATGGAATACACCAAAAGCAATACTTTAGAGGGAAATCTATATTTGCAGAGATACATATTTAAAGAAAAAATGAGAATTCCATACCATAACTTAAACTTCAACTATAAGAGACTGGACAAAAGGGCAAACCAAGCCACCAAAAAGAATTTTAAAATAATAAAAATTAGAACAGGAAATAATATAAAATAGATGAAAAACAATAGAATCAATGAAGCCAAAAGTTCTTTCTTTTAAAAGAAAAAAAAAATTGACAAACTCTTAGGTATACTGAACAAGAATAAAAGGAGACAGAAAACTCAAATTATTAAAATCAAGAATGAGGGGACCTGGGTGGTTCAGTTGGCTAAGCATCTGCCTTTGGCTCAGGTCATGATCTTCGATCCTGGAATTGAGCCCTGGTCAGACTCTCTGCTCATCAGGGAATCTGCTTTACCCTCTCCTTTTGCCCTTCCTCCTGGCTCATACTCACTCGCTCTTGCTTTCTCTATCTCAAATAAATAAATAAAATCTTTTTAAAAATAAAATAAAATCAAGAATGAAAGAAAGCATATGACTACCAACCTAACAGAAATAAGTCAAATTATAATACAATACTAAACAACTATATACAAACAATATGAAATAAACAAAGTCCTCAAAAGATAGAAACTATCAAAATTGAGACAAGAAGAAATAGAAAATCTGAATAGACCTATAACAAATAAAGAGAGTGAATTAAGAATTTAAAATTTTCCTTAAAGAAAAAAAAAAGAAGGCGGCCAGATGACTTCACTGGTTAATTCTAACAAATATTTAAAGAAGAGTAATGTAAATTCCTCACAAACTCTTCAAAAATATAAAATAGGATGGTATAGTGTCCACCTCATTATATGAGAAAATATGAGTCTGATACTGATACCATCAAATCACAAGAAAATTACAGACTACTCTTCCTTTAAAAGGAAGACACAAAAATCCTGCACAAAATACTAGCAAACCAAAACCAGTAATATATAAAAAGGATTATACAGCATGACCAAGTGGAGTTTATCCCAAGAATTCATAATTGGCTTAATATCTGAAAATCAATGTTACATACCATATTAATAAAGAAAAAACTTAATCTCAATAGATATAGGAGAAATTTTTGATAAAATCTAATACCCCTTCATGGTAACAACATTCCAAAAAATAGGAACAGAAAGGAACTTCTGATAAAGGCTGAATGGTACTCCAACCCAAAAGATAAATGCATGTTTCAATCCCTAGAACCTATGAATGTTAACTTATTTGGAGGAAGTGTCTTTGCAAATGTAATTAAGGATTCTGAGATGAGATCATTGTGGATTATGCAGCTAACCTTACTCCAATGACAAGTGTCCTTATAAAAGACACACACAGAAAAGAGGATCAGGTAATATAATGTGGAGGCAGACAACAGAAAAATTCATCCACAACTCCAGGAATACTGACAGGCACCAAAGGCTGAAAAAGGAAAGGAAAGGAATTTCCCTAGCACCTCTGGAGGTGGCATGGCCCTGTTCATAATTTGATTTTAGACTTCTGGCCTCCAGATCTGTGATAGAATACATACCACAGTGTGTGGTAACTTGTTATAGCAGCCATAGAAATCTAATATAAAAGACATCTATTAAAAAAAAAAAAAAAAAGAGCAGCTGACATGATACTTAATGGTGAAAAACTAAATTCTTTCTCCCCAAGACCAGAAACAATACACAGATGTCTGTTCTTGTTGATTCTATTCAACATTGTACTACAGGTTATAGAAAGGGAAAGAAGCAAGGAAATGAAATAAAAGGCATCCAGACTAGAAAGGAAGACGTGAAACTCTCACTATTTGTAGATGACATGATCTTATATATAGAAATTTTAATGAATCCACAAAAAATTACTAACAATAATAAATGGGTTTGGCAAATCTATGGGATAAGAGAACAATATACAAATATTAGTTGAACATCTATACCCACCAACTTGTATACCTACCAATGCAAAATCCTAAGACAAAAATAAATTAAAAATCAACTGACAATAGTATCAAAAAGAATAAAATATTTTGGAATAAATGTAGGAAAGCAAGTATAAAAATTGTACTGTAAAAAATTTTAAAAATATTAAGGAAAGAAATTAAAGATGGCCTAAATGAATGGAAGGATAGCCCATTTTCATGGATTGGAAAACAAAATACTATTAAGATGGCCATACTCTACAATTTGATCTATAAATTCAACTTATTCCCCATAAAAGTCCCAACTGGAGTTTTGTTTTGTTTTGAAATTGACAGGCTGATCTTAAAATCATGTAGAAATTCAAGAAACCATAATAGTCAATTCAAAGAATTGTAAATTCAAATAAAAGAAAAGTACTCTTTCCAACAAATGTTTCTAGGACAAGTGCATATCTACATGAAAAAAGAAAAAAGAACTCCTCTCTCACAATATAGACAAATATTAACTCAGAATGGATAAAAGGCCTAAATTTAAGAACTAAAAATATAAAACCCATAGAAGAAAATTCAGAAGTAAATATTCCTGGCACTGGGTTAGGCAATGGATTCGTAGATATAACACCAAAAGCATAAGTGACAAAATATATAACAAATTGGACATCACCAAATTTTAAAGTTTTAGCTTCAGAGGACACTGTAAACTAAGTGAAAAATAACACACAAAATGGGAGAAATATTTGCAACTCATATAATTAACCAAGAACTTACAACTAGAATATATAAAGACTTCATAACTCCACAATAAACAGACATAAATCAAATTAAATAATTGGCAAAGGATCCTAATACACATTTCTCCAAGGGAGTTATATAAATGGCCAAAAAGCACTTGAAAAGATGCTTAATATGAACAGCAATTATAACAATAGAAATCAAAAACTATAATGAGATACCCACCAGGGTCACTGTAATCAAAATGTTTGACAGTAACAAGTGTTGGCAAGCATATGGAGAAATTAAAATCCTCATACACTGCAGATGGAAATATAAAATGGTGTGGCCACTTTGTAAAACAGTCTGGCTATTCCTTAAAAATTTAAATGTAGAGTAACTGTAGAGCTGGCAAATCCAATGCTAGATATATATCCAAGAGCAATGAAAACAAACCTCTACATAAAAACATGTACACAGATGTTCATAGAAGTATTATTAGCCATAGCTAAAAAGTAATAACAACCCCAATTTCTATCAACTGACAAGTGAATAAGTAAAATGTGATATATCCATATAGCAGAATATATTTTAACAAAAGAAGAAATTGTTGATACATACTACAATATGAAATCATGCTCTCATTGGGCTTAAAGAAGCATATTTAAAAAAAAAAAACATATTGTATCATCCATTTATAACTCCAGAAGAAAAATCTATAGAGATAGAAAGTAAACAGTGCTTACCTAGAGCTGAAGGTCTGTGGGGAAATAAGGAGTGACTACTAATAAGTATAGTGTTTCCTTTTGCGAGAATAAAATGGTTCTAAGTTTGTGGTGATGACTGGACAACTCAGTGAATTATACACTGAAGATGATACTTTAAGTAAGTAGATTTTATGGTATATGAACTACATCTTAATAAGGCTGTAAAAGAAAGAATATTGGGCTTTCATAATAAACTACTATAGATGGCTTCATCTAGAAATTTGTCTCCCATTCTCTCCTAAGCCTTTCTGGTTACAAAAGAAATCTATAGATTCAAAATTATACGATTGTCATGCTCACTTCAGTAGCACATATACAAAATTATACCACTGCCAAATAGAGAGCACGTTCAAGTTGAATGTTTTTAAACAAAATACAGCGCATTTTCCTTTTAAAATCTACTGGTCTATGATCTCTTTTTACAAAATAAACACTATCTAGATAGTAAATAGCAAAGGAAATATATGAATCAAGGAAAAATACTCAGTTACTAGAGAGAATTTTAAGTTGAAAATGTTTTAATCTAATGATTAAACAGATAGGATTTATCCAAGTATGCAAAGCTGATTAAACATCTGAAGGTCAAATAATGTAATCTATCACATCAACAGCATAAAGAACAATAATCATATGATCATATCAACAGATACAGAAAAAAATCACTAAACAAAATACAGCATCTATTCATGATAAAAACTTTCAGCAAACTAGGAATTGAGGGTAAGTTCCTCAGCTTGATAAAGAAAATTTACCAAAAAAAAAAAAAATATCAGGCTTAACAGTGAGAAACTAGATGTTTTCCTTCTAAGAGAAAGAAGAAGGCAAAAAATATTCTCTAACAACTTCTATTCAACATTGTACTGGTAGTTCTAACCAATGCAATCAAATAAGAAAAGGAAATAAAAGATAAACAAATTTTGAAAAAATTAAACTGTATTTGTTCACACATGACATGATTGTCTATGGAGAAAATCCCTTGAACTAAGTGATTATAACAAGGGTAAGGAATACAAGGCTAATAAACTAAAGTCAATTGCTTTCTTACATACCAGCATAATGAATACTTGAAATTAAAGATACACACCATTTATATTAGCACCAAAAAAATAAAATAGGTATAAATCTAAATATATATATATTACCTATATAACAAAAAGTACAAAACTCCAATGAAAGAAATCAAGATATCTTTTGATCCAGGTTTCTCACTGTCAGAAGGGATTTACAAATGCAGAAGAGAGGAAGGCTAGAATAAATACTGTGATGCATCATTATGCAGTTTAGACAGGGCAGGGTTTAGGCAGAGAGACAGAAAAATATATAGAGACAGAGATATATGCCTTTTTCTAAAAATAGATATAGATATGTGTGTTTGCATATTTTCTGGCTCTATCTTCTGAGAGGATCTATAAACACATCAAAAAAGCAATAAACAAACCTAGTGCCCTAATCTCAGTTTTTAAACGCTATTCTCCACTAAAGGAATGTGGGTTCCTAGAGAAAATTACTTATTCCAGCTGGAAAAGAACAAAATGTGAAGGAATTTTTTTTTGTTGTATGTGTGCCAGAAAGTAGAGGAGTCGAAAGACAGTGAGGACACATCTGAAGAACACAGCCGACTGGCTGAAAGGAGCTCACAGTGGCCAAATGTGGGACACTTTGAGCAGCAAAATAAAGAAAAACAGTAATTCATTATAAAACATTTAACAAAATAAAGAAAAATTCAGGGCAATTTAGAAGGAATAATAAAATTAGATATCACTATTCAGTAACCAACAATGGTAATAACTTTCTCACAAGAATGATCAGTGGATACTAAAACTATTAGATAAAAGTTTAATAAGAAACAGAATACTTACATAATCTATAAGTATCTCTCCACAGGTGTTTATTAATTTAAAAAGGAAAAAGTGTGTCTTTACAGTTGAGAAAACTGGAACCATTTTAACCACCACTTTAACCAATATATAAAGTTAACCTCTACAGGAATGTTCATAGCAGCCTCATTCATGATATCCTAAAGTGAAAACAACCCAAATGTCCATCAACTCGTGAATGGATAAACAATATGTGGAATATTCATACAATGAAATATTATTCAGCTATAAAAAAGAATGAAGTAGTAAAACATATCACAGTGTGGATGAAGTCTGAAAATATTATGCTAAGTGAAATAAACCAGACACAGAAGGCCACATATTGTATATTCCCCTTATATGAATATCAAAAATAGGCAAATCTAGAGACAGAAAGTAGATTAATGGTTTGTAGGAGACAGAGAGGAAGAGTGCTTAGGGAGGTATATGATTTCTTTTGGAGGGGATAGAAATATTCTGAAATTAGTAATGATGGCTGCAAAACATTATAAATATACTAAAAACCACTGAATTGTACACTTTAAAAATAGTCAAAATGGAGAATATTGTTACATGAATTTGATGTCAACAAAAATAGTTTAAAAAAATCATGCAAGGAATTATTTTGGTATTCTACCAAAAATTTAAAAAGTGAATCTAATCATGAAGAAACATTCCAGATGGGTAAATTCTTCAAAAGAAAGACTGAAATTGTCTCAGATTAAAAAGACTAAAAAGGCATGACCACGAAACACATGTGTGATCTTAGATATAATCCTGGATCAGGAAAGGATATCAAACCCTGGCAAGGAAAAAAATATCAAAACCTAAGTAGGAAAGTATAAAAAGGGAAAACCTCAGGCAATTTCACCTGTGAACATACATGCAAAATTTATTAAGAAATCAAATTCAGCCATAAAAAAGTGTTATCCTTTTTATAAAAGATAATAGAGTCACTAAGAAAGATGAATAAAATCTACAGGCTGTATTAGTATATTCTATTAATGTTATATCCTAAATTTGATAGCTATATTGTGATTATGGGAGAGAATGTCCTTATTTTTTAGTAAATAAGTATAAAAATATTCAGGTTTAAAGTGACATCATGTCAACAACTCACTATTAATTGAGAAAAAATATTATAGATGGCTATGATAGATAATTACAGATAGTGCTTAAAATAATTAAAAGGGAACATAACTACAAATGTTGCTAATATTGAAGATTCTAAGTGAACATAATAAAGACACTTCTAGAACAACTTAACAGAAGACATTGATTTCTTGGATAAATTCCAAAAAATAGGTCTCATCAAAACTTAAGAACTAATTATAGCATCTAAATAGGTTTATAACCATTATATATATTGGACATAGTACCTAAATACTACACATAAAGTTGTTTTCTAACACCTGACTTGAAGGTTATCATCATAAAATATTCAGGAAAAATAACTCCCAGTCTTATACATACATACATACATACATACATACATACATACATACTGTTCCAAAGTATAAAAAGGAGTAGTCCCCAACCCATTTAATAAGGCCCACATAATCTTATCACCAAAGAACTGATAAGAATATGCAAGAAAACCACATGCAAATCTGTTGACATCAGTGCAAAAATGTTTATCAAAATGTTAGCAAGCCAAAAAACAAGTAATATATATTGACTCAATTTGACTTAACCCAAATTAGGTTAATAATAACATAATTAAAGTAATTACCCATAGTAAATTATTGAGTAGAAAAATCAGATAAACTTTCCCCAAAATATTTTTGATAGAATCCATCCAACCATTCATGATATAAACTTTTAGGAAACCAGGAAAAAAAGGCTCTTTCTTAACAACATCTACAAAACCCACGGTGTACATCATTCATACTGGAGAAACACCAAAAGCATTTCATTAAAGCTCAGAACTAATAAAGGATGCCTGTTAACTTCTATTCAGCACTGAACTGGAGATGGTTGCTGAAATGATAAGGTAAGAAAAATAAAAAGTTGTAAGACCCAAAAAGGAAGAAACAAAGCTATCATTATTTGCATATAATCTGATCATCTATTAAAAAAAACTAAGAAATATCTACACATAAGTTACTAAAATACAGCAAGTTGTTAGACACAAAAGAAATATAAAAAAACTGCATCTCCATATATCAGCCCAAAAAGAAAAAGATAATATATGGTTGAATAGAATCCCCCAAAACTCAAGTCTACCTCGAACCTCTGAACAAGACCTTATTTGGAAATAATCTTTGCAGACTTAATTAGCTAAGTAAAGTAAGGTCTCACTAGATTAGGGTGATCCTAAGTCCCATAATTGGTATCTTTTTATAAGAAGGCCACGTGAAAACACATATACGTACACACAGAAAGAAGGCAATGGAAAGACAGAGGCAGAGATTAGAGTGATGAATGGAGTTACAACCAAAGAACACCCAGGACTGCCCAGAGTTAACCAGATGCTAGTAAAGGTAAGAAAAACTTCCCGAGAGCCATTAGAGAAAGTGTGGCCCAGCTGACTCCTTGATTTCCATTCTGGTGTCTAGCTTACAGAATTATGAGAGGATAAATTGTGGTAATTTGTCATCTCAGCCTTCAAAAGCTAAGAGAGATGTCATTTAGAAAAATATCAAAAATATCAAACACCTAGCAATAATTCTAACAAAAATTTATTAGTATTACATTTTTATTATCTACCTCCCTCCATTAAAATATATCTCTAACACACAGATTTGATTTTTTAAAAGATCTCTAAGGAAAGCATACAAAGTTTAACAATAGAAGCAAAATTCAAAAGAGACTAAGTGAGTGGTTTGTTTGCAAATACATATAAAAAATGGAAAGCAAGGAAATAATTAACACAGTATTAAGCATAATGGTTATCTCTTTCAGGGATAATGAAGGGAATGCCATCATGAAGTCATGCATGATGGGGGTATTGTAATGTCCTCTTATATAGCTCGGGAAGATCAGGTGTTCACTTCATTATTATTCAAAAATTATAAATGTATGCTTTCAGATACCATATGCAATATTCCCTAGTTTATAAAAGAGCACTAGGATAAAAGTAAGTACAACACATCTCAAAATTACCTTAAAGAGATAAGTACTTCTTCAAATTAGCAGTGTGTGGTTTTAACCATACTTTCCAAAATTCTAAATCCCATAACATACCATGATGTTTATAAAGATGATAATATTTTTTGCCTATATATTTTGTTCATTTTAATAAGTCTACTATTCCTCTTCTTTATATATATGTATGTGTGTATTTCTATTATTTCCCAAATATACATGAACCTTAAAATTTCTGTCTTCCTTACTGAGGATATCATAAATTATTCCCAACACAGTACCTAACAGAGTCAACAAGTTAGTTGAAAAGATTTCAGACTCTCATCGTGAAGAGAAATGAGCAAGGATGGACACCATGCTCATCAGTATTTACTAAAAGGTAAGTTAACTAATAACATTTATAAAATTGTCTTATATCATTTTCCAAAGCCTGACAGCTGAAATTTTAGAGAAATCACAAAAACTCAGTAACTTAATAATTTTGAATCCTTCAATGTAAAAATAACTCCCATTATATCAAATTTAAGAATGTAAAAGAACTCATTTTATGTAATCAGATATAGTATCATTATAAAAATACATTTAAGGTAAATGTGATTCCAAAATTTTTTAAAGTACAGAATTAATATAGTACCACAAAAGTACTATCATTAGACTTGTACTTAACTTTTTAATATTTCTCAAAGTAAAGCTAAAATCTATTTTCTTCCACTTAAAAAAATGGGAAAAGATTTCTTAGTTGATCATAATAGCTATAAGTTATAAACAATAATGTTTAATATGTTCCTTATGTGTTAAAACTTACTGGTCTTTTTCAGAGGATAAAAGAAGACAGCAGTAGAGGAAAGGACCTCAACAGAAGGTCTAGAAAATCTAAGATTTCCACTATCACAGAAAAGAATCCTACTGTTAGTTCTACAAACATGTATGCGCAAAGAATATTATGAGATGTCTTATCTAACAAGGCTAAGAAATCAAGACCACAATGGCCTTAGTAACCAAAACCATTAGAGCAAAGCTTAAACCTCTTAAATGATGATATCAATGAATAGTACATTCCAACAATATATAAGGAATCATTTTTGAGAAATGGGAATTCCTAAAAATACAGGATATCTGATCTCTTTTATTCCTTAAATGTAGAGAAACCAGATTCAACTAGTCCTGAAGTAGTGGAATAGCAGCAATGGCTTCTGGTGTATCAGAACTTTTACATTTCAATTCTTTTCTAACAATGGCAAAAAAAAAAAAAAAAAGAAGAAGAAGGTATTTTGGTAACTATATATTAAAAATTGAACCTCTTGGGACACCTGGGTGGCTCAGTCGGTTAAGTGTATGTCTTTGGCTCAGGTCATGATCTCAGGGTCCTGGGATCAAGTTCAACATCAGGCTCCCTGCTCAGGGGGAGCCTGCTTCTTCTCCTCCCTATGCCCCTCCCCCTGCTTGAGCTCACTCTCTTTATCTCATAAATACATAAAGAAATTTTTTAAAAACAATTATTATAAACCATAAGCATATACTATTAAACCTACAAAGTCAAATCAAATACAGATTTCTGTTTTTAAATAAATTTTAATAACATATAACATACATACCAAAAAGTATACATATTTTGAGGGTATATAGTTCAATGAGTTATCACAAAGTGAACACATCCGTGTAACCATTCCCGAAGCTTCTCTGTTGCTCACCCAATCACTACTCAGTTCTTTCTAGCCTTTCTAGCCTAATCCCTGTTATAACTTCTAAGACCACAGATTAATTTTTCTTGCTGTTAAACTTCATTTAAGTGGAATCATATTATTTTCTTCTGGTCTGACTTCTTTGGTCAACACTATTTTGGTGAGATACAACTGAATGAATGTATACAGAGATGATTCTTTCATTTTCATTATTACACAGCATTCCACTGTAAGAATATATAACTCATCCATTTGAACAAATGATAGATATTTCACCTGTTTTTGATTATTGATTGTTATAAATAAGTTGTCATGAATACTATTGTATATGACTACAGTGCACACATATACGCATTTGTTGGATATAGAACTACAATAGCTACTTCAGAGGATTCATACATTAAGAGTGTGAGTGTATTCATATTTAGCAGAAAAGATTTTTTTCAGAGTACTTCAAACCAATTTATACATATTTGATACTAGCAGTCAGGTAGTATCAAATTTTAGCCATTTAAGTGGATGTGTGGTGGTATGTCAATGTTGTCTTAATTTAAATTGTCCTAGTAACAAATAAAGTTGAGCACCTTTTAATATGTATTTTAGCCATCCAAATATCTTTTTTGTGAAATACCTGTTCAAGATTCTTACATATTTTCTATTGAATTATCTGACATTTTCTTACTGATTGTTAGTGCTTCCCTATATTTGCAGGAAGAGACAGTCTTTTGTTGACTTCCTGTGTTGCAAATACTTTCCATGGTGCACCTTCACTTAATTTTTTTATATTTTTAAACATATGTATTTCAGTTTATCACTTCTCGCTTACTAATAGGATTTAAATAATAAGTAATTAAGGCGCACACCTGGCTAAAACTAGAAGTTTTTTTAAACCCCAAAATAAGATTTGTGATTAAAAGAATGATTCTTTTTAATATTTCTATTCTGCTGACTCGCTTGTCCTACTTAATCTGCTTTAAATATGACACATGCCAGCTAACAGGAAATTTGAGAAGAACTATGTCCTAACAGAATCCATGACAAGGAAGCAAACCCATTTATTTGGTATCTTAAATTTTCCTCAGTTTCCCAATACAATTTTGCTTTGTCCCTCCCTCTCCCATCCCCTCCCCTCGCCCCACCAGGGTTCTTAAACACTTAAAACAGCCTGGGTGGCTCGGTCAGTTAAGCATCTGACTTTGCCCAGGTCATGATTTCAGGTCCTGGGATGGAGCCCTGCGTTGGGCTCCTTGCTCAGAAGGGAGCCTTCTACTCCTTCTCCCTCTGCCTGCTGACTCTGTCGCTCTCTGTTAAATAAATAAAATCTTTAAAAAAAAAAAAAAAAAAGGAAATTATTTAAATCTACCTTAAAAGTCTTTCTTGACCAACAATATAAAAATATTTGCCTATGTCATCTTGTACAACACTTATTATTTTACCTTCCATATTTGGATCCACGATTGATCTGAAACTGATTTTTGTGTATGGTGTGAAGTAGGGCCCAATATTCTTTTTTTTCAATTGTATATTTTACTGGTCCACAACAATTTATCATAAAAACAGCTCTGTAGTTCAACTTTGTCATAAATTAGATGTCCACAAATATGTGAGTCTGCCTATGGAACTCCTATTTGCCACACTGGTCTACTTCATTATCTTTGCAACAACACTTAACTACCATAGCTTCAAAATTATGAGATCTGGTATAGAAGTCCTCTAGCTTTGTTCTTCTTAAACTTTGTTTCAGCTATAGTTGGTCATTTGCATTTTCATATAAATTTTAGAATATGCACATCAACTTATAAAAAAATACTTGCTATAATTTTGTTTAGGATTACACTAAATTTACAGGATCAGTTTGAGCAAAAGAGAGATCTCTACAGGGGTACCTGGTGGCTCACACAGTTAAGCATCTGCCTTTGGTTCACAAGGTCATGATCTCGGAGTCCTGGGATTAAGCCCCATATCCAGCTCCCTGTTCAGCAGGGAGTCTGCTTGTCTATCTCCCTCTCTTTTGGCCACTCCCCCCAACAGACTTATGCACACACTTGTGCTCTCTCTCTCAAATAGATAAAAATCCTAAAAAACAAAAACAAAAACAAAAAACAAAAAAATCTCTACACTATTCCATTTTTCTAACAATTATCATAATGTAGCCTCCATTTATTTGGCTCTTATTTATTTCTCACTTAAATAAGGTTTTTAATTTTCTGTGTAAAGTTCGTACATACATGTCATTGCATTTTCTCCATAGTTGTTAAAGTTATTATGATAGCATAAATTGTATTGCTTTTAAGTTACCGTTTTCCAAACAACCAATTTTATTGATTTGGGGTAACTATATGGATCATCTTTATCATGTTTCTTTTCTATTTCATTAATTTATGTTATCTCATATTCTTTTTCTTATCTTTATTTATATTCTTCTTATGGGACTAATCTATCATTTTTTCTAACTTCTTGAGATTATGCTTTTATAACACTGATTCTCAGGCTTTTTAAAAATCTTTTCTAACAAATGCATTTAAAGTTATAAATGGGGGCACCTGGGTGGCTCAATGGGTTAAAGCCTCTGCCTTTGGCTCAGGTCATGATCCCAGGGTCCTGGGATCGAGCCCCACATTGGGTGGTCTGCTCAGTGGAGAGCCTGCTTCCTCCTCTAACTCTCTGCCTACTTGTGATCTGTCTGTCAAATAAATAAATAAAATCTTTTTTAAAATAAATAAATAAATAAAGTTATAAATGTCCCTCTTTGTGGCATCATACACATTTTGATCTGTCATTATTCTGTACAAAATATTTTCTAATTTTAGTATAATTCCTTTGACCAGTTAGTTTTAAGAAATTTATTAATTCCAGACATCTTAGGGATTTTCTAGTTACTTCTGTGTTTCTTTCATTGTGATCAATTACTTTGTATAATTTGAATCTTTTTAAATTTGTTGAGACTTGCATTAAAATGCATATGGTAAATTTTGGAAAATGTTCCATATGTACTTGAAAACAGTACATATTCTGTAGTTATAAGATAATATCCTCTCAAATACTGAAGAACACAAAATTATTAGACTGTTGAAATCATTCATATCTTTTCTGTTTTTTGTTTTTTGTCTCCTTGTGCTATCAGTTCCCAAGATAACTGGATTAAAAACATCCCAATATAATCTGTCCCCATTTGTTCCATCATTTTTTTGCTTTATTTAACACATGTTATAAGGCACATATAAATTCACTGTTCTATCTTCCAAGTAGATGTCTGACTTAAATTCTTATCTGTCTGGTATTAGTAAAGTTATCTCAACTTTCTTTTGTTTAGCAATTGTGTATCTTTTTCCATTCTTTTCTTTCAATTTTTCCAAATATTTTTAGATTTTTGTATCTCTTCTAAGCAGCATATGGCTAGGTTTTGCTTTATACAAAGTCCAAAAAATCCTTAGCTTTTCATTGAAATATTTAGTCTCTTACATTTACTGTAATCTGGAATATTTATTCCCTTACATTTAGTATAATTATTGAAATATCTGGAGTTAAATACACTTCCTACTTCCTTTACAAGTATCCCAACTAGACTTTGTCCTATTCCATTCTTTTCTTGTCTTCTTCCAAATCCATTAAGTAGTATTATTTTCCTTCCTATTAGCTTGTTAGATATGAAGGTCTACTTTTATTTTTGTTGCTTAATAATTACAATATAAATCCTTAGTTATTAAGGTCTACTATAAAGTACTTCTCTTACCAATTCCCACATGTAACAAAACCCCTAGTATTTTGAACATCATTTACCCTTCTTCCTGACTTATGAGATGTTATTATCATGCATTCAAATTTTATATCCATTTAAGCCTCTATTATTTTTATAGTTTAAAATAACAAATAATTATTTCAATTTACTCTTAAGTTTCCTATTCATTCCAGTATCTGGCAACATTTTTCTTTTACTTCAATAGCATTTTCTTTTAGTATCTCCTTTATTGGAGGTCTGTTCTTGTCAGATTCCTTTAACTCTTGTTTTTCTGAAAAATATCTTTATTTTGCTTTCATTTTTTAAAGATATTTCACTAGGTGCAAAATTTTAGGTTGATGATTATTTCCTTTCAGCAATTTGAAGACCATGTTTTCTAGATTTCATTTTTTCAGTTAAGAAATCAGTTGTCAGTCTAGGGGCACCTCATGGATCAGTCAGCTAAGCATCTGTCTTGGGCTCAGGTCACAATCCCAAGATCCTGGCATTGAGCCCCGCATCAGGCTCCCTGCTCAGCAGGGAAGTCTGCTTCTCCCTCTCTCTCTCTCCGTTCCTTCCCCAGCACATGCTCTCTCTCATTCTCCCTCAAATAAATAAATAAAAGCCTTAGGAAGGAAGGGAGGGAGGGAGGCGAGGAAGGAAGAAAGGAAGGAAGAGAGGAAGGAACAGAGAAAGGAAGGGAGGAAGGAATCAGTTGTCAGTCTTAATATCGTTTCTTTAAAGAGTATGACTTTTTTTCCCATTGGCTGCTTTAAAATTTTTCCCTTCATGTTTGGATTTTCATCACACGATATTTCTAAGTATACGTCTCTTTTTATTATGTTGCACATGGAAGTTTTCCAATTTGTAGCTTGATGTTTTTTATCACTTTTGAAAATGCTCAGTCATTAAGACTTCAAATAGTACTCTACCTTATTTTCTAACTTTTCTTCCTCTGGACTTCAATTACATGCATGTTAGGTCATTCTACAGGTCCTTAATATTTCCTTCCTTATTTTATTTTTCATTCTTCTCTTTCTTTATTTCAGTGCGGGTATTTCGTTCTGATCTTCCATTTCATTAATTCCCTCCTCAGCTGTATCTAACCTGTTGTTAAACCTATCTATGGAATTCTTCATTCATTTAATGTATTCTTCATTTCTAAAATTTCCATTTGATTTTTTAGTAAAAGTTTCCCCTTGTTTCCTAATACTTTCTACCTTTTATGTTAAAGTTTCTGTCTTAAAACACCATTATCCTAAAGCTATGCTTCTAAAGGCTGTTTTCTTCCTTTCTTGGCTTTTTCTAAGACTTATCATTGTTTTATTTTGTATCAGATATTGCATATGTTTTTTGAAGAAATAATTTGAGGCTCTGTGTGATATTATCTTCCTCAAGAGAGGATTTACTTATGTTCTGCCAGCTACATAGTTTATGAGCAGATCACTGCAATCCAATGACTCAAAGTGGACTTATCCACACTAGTAGGCCTAGAACTTCAGGGAGTAAACCAAATCCTTATGTGTGTAGCGAAGTCCATCTTCATTAGCACACTTGGAAATCCAATCTTATTCCTCCATATTAATTGACAAAAGTTCTACTCAGTTTCTTAGACAGCTTTCAGGATTTATTATCATCTAAAGGGAAAATAGTTCCACAAAATGCCAATTTTACCTCCCTTGACATTCCACCTCTCCTAGATCTTGATCCACAGATTCTCACTGCCTTGACAGTTCTTAGGTGCCTAAAAAGATGTAATTCCTAATTCTTCTCAATGGAAAAAATATTCCAAAATAATCCATTATACCAATGAAAAAGAATTCCTCCAAACACCCATTTACTAATACTTCAACAAAGTAGCCTATCTATAAACTATATCTACTAAAAATTATAAAACTAGTTCTGAGGTGATAAAAACTTAAAAATCAATCTTTAAATTATATCACAAATAAACCTATACATACTAATTGCTATATGATAGCAAACTTTAAAGGTAAGCTAACAAGTATCAAAACTTTAAGAATAATAGAAAAATATTTTAGTACTCACTAATAATTTTATGATATTTTTTAAAAACACAGAAACCAGTAAAATATTTAAAGTATCATATGTATCTATAATATATATCTAATAAGGTACTAAAAATAATTTGCAAATTATTTCAATAAATTCTCCTAAGGGATAAGTATCCAATGGTATTTGTACATATACTAAAATGCCAAGATTGATAATTACATTCTTCTACATAAAAGTTCACTATGGGAAACTTTCGGGAAGGGAATTGTGTTAAAATCTGAGCAAATCCCATTCAAGTGGTGAGCAACAAATAACTCTCATTTTGACTTCATTCAAATAATACCCATAGTTCTCTTATACATTCACATCACAAAAATATGTTAAGCAGATTGATAGTGCCTTAATCACTAAATCATAGTTCCTCTTGCTATCAGAACAAAAAGTTAAAGTTAGAAAGTTTAAAATAGAAAATAAAATGCAATGCTAAAATTATATAAAAGAAAAAAGTGATTTACTAGTTTTACTATTTATAAAAATATAAAGAATAATAATGTATTGATTAGACAAAAAGTAATAAAAATTACTAAATCATGCAAAGGAAATGTCTCTTTTCTTTAATTCCATCTTTCTTTTTCAAAGAAAATAAAATTTAGAATGTATGTTTGAAAGTGAAGGGGATAGAACAAATCAAAATTTGGTGAAAAACTCTATTTCATTCAATGCATAAAGTAATTTCATAAGAGTTTAAAGGAATGTACAATGTCTTAAGAAAACAACAGAATCATTTCCCAGGCTTTACAAAGGTAAATATTTGAACACAACAAAAATTCTATTTAAAAAAAAATTCTATTTTCAGGGCACCTGGGTGGCTCAGTGGGTTAAGCCTCTGCCTTCAGCTCAAGTCATGATCTCAGTGTCCTAGGATCCAGTCCCGCATCAGGCTCTCTGCTCAGCGGGGAGCCTGCTTCCCCCTCTCTCTCTGCCTGCCTCTCTGCCTACTTGTGATCCTCTCTCTGTTGAATAAATAGAATCTTTAAAAAAAAAAAAAAAAACTAAAAAAAAAATCTATTTTAAAACTCATATATATAGAAAAAATAATAAGTGAAAAGTTACTAATATTTGAAACATAAAAAAGAACATTATGGTTATAAATAGGCAATTCACTAGGAAACACAAGTAGCAAATAACACTTTTATAAAAAGATGACTAGTCACAACAATAATCTGGGTATCCATAATAAATATCATTAAGATACCATGCAAATCCACCTCAAGTGCAAAAGGAAAAGAGCCTCACAATTACAAATTTTGGTGGTAATATGAAGAAACAGGGGTATTTACATCTGGCTGGTGAAAGTATACATTACCATAGTGACTTGGGAGTGCAGTTGGGCAACATGTAGTAAAATTGAGGATGTAAATATCCTCAGACACAACAATCTCACTTTTAGGTATATGTCCTACAAAAACTCTCGCATATCTGCATGAGGAAACCAGTACAAGATGTACAATGTAACACTGTTTATAACAACAATAAAAAATGCAAAAGCTTTGCATTTCAAAGGAAATTAGATGATGAAACTGAAGAAATGCTTTTAAAATTTACAAATGACATTAAAATATGAATGCAAAAAAAAATCACAGAGCAAAAAATATCAAAGCTCAAAGTTCCATTGGTAAGCAAATCCGCTCATCTGAATTAAACATGAGATCAGCACTTATAAGTAATATATACAGAATAAGCATATCTATATAATCAGAAAACATTTCAAAGTCAATCACTTAAAGTGATAATGAATACATAGAGAATGTTATTTTGTGCCTTTGCTGTACAAGAGAATTTCATTAGCTGAAATAAACAGGAAAAAAGGACAATAATGTTTCCCTGAAAATATTTAATAAATACCACTATTATACAAATATAAAATAAAACAGTGACAAAGTTTCTCATCATACTTTGATCCAATCTACTCACCAAGTCTTAGTGTTAACTTCATACTTATAAAGATCATCTACCAATCCATATTTATTGCCTGGTAATGCTTTATAGCCTCCATGAACATAAATGGACTTTGTTATTTCATCATACACACTGGTATGGCCATATCCACCTTGAACAATAGCTCCTTTAGTTTCTGGAACAAGCCAAGTGTTTGATGCTGAAAATGAAAGAAGATAAACCATGAACTTCAAGGAATATTTAAAAATATAACTAATATATCACCAAACTACCAATAAGCAAATTCTAATAGCACATTTTATGAGTAAAGTAAGTATAATTAATATTCATTTAATCAAAAAACAATTATTAAATAGATGTTAGTTACTATGTTAGATGCTAGAGATTAAAGTTGAGTAAGACTAGTTTTTCTGTGGATTAAATTCTGAAATATTAAAATGCAAAATTTTTGGATGTGCAACAGGAAAAGGAAAATTTTATTCTCACATACATTTCTGTATTTATAAACAGCCCTGAGATAAAGACTAACAAATAGTTTGCAGAAAGCCACCAAAAGTTTAAAAGTTGATAAGTGGAACAAAATGATATAGACTCATTTCTTCCTCTCCCCCTAATTAAGTACAACAACAGACACTGGAAACAGTGCAAGAGACAAATCTGAAAAGTGTAAAGGCAGACTGGTTACAGACTCCAGGACTAGATCAATGAAATACAAGCAAGCAAGAAAGAAACCCATGCCAAGGAATAGCATTAAGTAATAAAGATGTACAACCTGAAAAACAAAAATAAGAATTACAACTAATTTCTTATCAGAAAGAATTTAAGTCAGAAGACAATAAAGTCTCACATTTTAAACTACTCAGAAGGTATAAAAAATCTGTCAACCTAGAATTCTCTACCCAAAAAAAAAAGTAACTATCAAGATAGAATTCTATACACAACAAAGTATTTTCCAAAGATGAAACAACTTTTTCAGACCAAAAAAAAAAGAGAGAGATAATGTACTACTCCAGACTTGCCCTACAAGAGATGACAAAAGAATTTCTTCAAGCTGAATGAAAATAACAATCGATACCAGACAGAACTTGGATTTACATACATGAATGAAGACTACAAGAAAGGTCGCTAGGTGGTAAATATAAAAGATGTAATTTCTCCTTTTTTTGTCTCCTTAAAATGATAAATTATTTCCTAAAACAAAAAGCATAACAATTTATGATGCTGTTCATAACATATGAGACATAATATTAGCACAAAGGAAAAGAGAAGAAATACAGGAAATTCAGAGGTTCTAACACTACATGTGAAGTGTTAGAACATTATTTAAAGGTAGAATCTGATAAATTGAAAACGTATATTGTAATCCCTAGAGCAACTTCAACAAAAATAAGACAAAAAGGTATAGTTAATAAATTAATGTTCCTATAGATTCAAGAAGCTGAAATAATCACAAACAAGTCAAACTGAAAGAAATCTAGACCCCTAAACACATCACAATCAAGCTGCTGAACACTCAAAATGAACAAAACATCTCAGAAGCGGTTAGAGAAAAACAAAAATTACATTTTGAATGACTGTGATTTTCATCCAAAGAAACTATAGAGACCAGAATAAGTACCAACACTTTTTAAAATGCCAAAAAATAAATGTAACTCAGAACTCCATGATAAGCAAAGCTGTCCTTCAGGGATGATTGTGAAATAAAAAGATCCTCAGATATATATATATATATATATATATATATATATATATATATATATATATATATACATACAGGATAATCTATATCCAGCAGATCTACTCTGAAAGACATGCTAAAGAAGCTGTTCAAACAGATGATAACAGAAATGGTAACAGAAGATAACTCGGAATGAAGGCAGACAATTTACTTCAGGGACCTGAAAATTCTAATTATATAAATACCTAATAACAAAACATCTAAATGTATAAAGCAAAAACTGATAGAACCGAAAAATTCAACACTTAAATCCACAACCATAAATGGAGGTTTCTACATTAGTCTTTCAGTAATTAAGGAAAACACGTTTTTAAACAAAATACCAATATTAAACAACTCCAAGCATCATCATGCATTTGGCATTCATAGAACACCCCAACCAACAGCAGCAGAAGACACACCCTTTTTAACTGACACTTAACATTCACCAAGATAGACCATATTCTCAGAAGACTCACAAAAATTTTAATAGCAAAATATAGTCTCTGACAACAGCTAAATGAAATAAGAAATAATGACAAGAAAGAGACCTGAAAAATCTTCATCCATTTGGATAAAACTCAATACTACTAAACAATCTAGGAGCCAGGAAAAAAAAATCACAAAGAAAATTAGAAAATATTTTGAATTAAATGGAAACAAAAATACATTTTACTATGCAGGAGACAGCTTAAGCAATCACTCTCAAGGATGGTTCCTTGACAGCATCAAATGACATTACTTAGAAATTTTTTAAAAATGGAAGTTTCTTGGCATCAATACTCACATACTAAGAAAACCAGGGGTTAGGACATAGCAATCCTACAACCATCCAGGTGATTCATAATTATGTATATTAAAGTTTGAGAACCATTAGCTTAGAAAGAAATTTATAGCAATAAACACTTATATTTTTAAAAAGAAGGAAAATGTCTCAGCCAATTCAATGACCTATTCTTCCACAGAGTGAATAAAACCCAAATAAGGAAAGAAATATGATAAATAGAGCATTAATCAATAAAAATAGAAAAAAAGGAAACAAAAGCAAGTTATTTGAAAATATCAATAAATTTGTTTAACCTATTAATCTCTAGTCAAACTGACAAGAGAGGACACAAATAATTCATATCAGATATCATTATACATTTTACAAACATTAAAAAGAAGAAGAGAAAAATAAGAGAATAAGAAAAGAACTCATGCCAATAAATTTAACACAAACTACCAAAGCTCGCCCACAAAGAAATGGGTAATTTAAATATCTCTAACATTTGTTAAAGAAAATAAATGCAACAGTCAAAACCTTTCTGACAAAGAAAGCTCATGAACTAGACAGTTTCACTGGTGAGTGCCATCAAAAGTTTAAGAAAGAAATAATAGCAATTCTACACAAACTCTTACAGAAAATAGCATAGAGTAAAACACACCCCAAATCACTTTATCATTATCCAGATTGAAAACCAGATAAAGACTATAAAAACAGAAAACTATAGTCCAGTATCTCTTCTGAACATAAACATAAAAATCCTTAACATTTTAGCAAATCAATTCCAGCAATATATGAAAAAGGTAATACATTATGACCAATGGGATTTACCCAAGAATGCAAACATTATTTAATGCCTGAAAATCAATGTCATTGACCATATTAAGAAATTGGAAAAAAAAAAAAAAAGAACAAATGATCTTCTCAATAGATGCATAAAAATTCTTTGACAAAATTAACATCATTGAGGAAAAAGACTTTTGGTGAACTAAGAATAAAAGTGGATTTCCTTCACCACATAAAAAGCACCTAGAAAACATACCACTAATGCAATAATTAAAAGACTGGAACTTTCCCTCTTAACAGGAAAAAAAGGCAGAAATAGCTGCTTTCAGTACTCCTACTCAGCACTGTACCAGAGATACTGCCACAGCAATAATACAAAGAAAACAAGGCAAAGGTATGCAGACTGAAAAGGAAAAATAAACAAAATTTATTATCATGGTTTTAACACATGATCATCTATCTATGTAGAAAATAAGGACTCTACCAAAAAGCTATAAGTATTAGTAACTGTGTTTACCAAAGATGCAGGATACCAGTTCAATAGGAAAACTCCACTTCTTTCCTATTTACTAGCAATCAACAATTGTAAATTGAAATTTTAAGTGCCATTAACAGGCAAACATGACAGTCATTACACTACACAAATACCTGCAAAACATCTAAGTAAATGCTGAAATACGCCATGCCCATGAGTTAGAAGAATTAATATTACTAGACTTGATTTTCCTCTCTGTACACATAATTCAACCTCAATTAAAATTCCTACAAGCTTTTTTTTTTTAAGAAATTGACAAGCTGATTCTAAATTTTATATGGTAATGTTAAGAACAGAGAATAGTCCAAAATTTTTTGGAAATAGAAAAAAAAAAAAAAAACAGGACTTATACCACCTCAATTATAAAGGCCACAGTAGTCAATGAAGTGTGGCTGTATACATTAATGGATCAAAAGAGTCCAAACATTAACTCATATGGTCAACTGACTTTTCAACACATCTATCAACGGGAAAAGGAAAATCTTTTCAACAAATGTTACTGGAAAATTTTTATATTTATTAAACAAACAAAAAAACCCTCACCCCTTACTTCATACTCATACCATTTGTGAAAACCAACTCAAATAGATGATAGATCTGAGGATAAGAGGCAAAACTCTAAAACAGCTAGGAGAAAAACCTTTGTGACCTTGACAAAGATCTCTCAGAATAGAAAACCCAGACACCATAAAAACTTATGATATAGTTTATACAAATTTAAAATATCTGCTTTTTAAAAGACATGGTAAAGAAGAAATACATATTTTTAAAAAACATTTTTAAAAACCTGATAACAATGAATATCAATATAAAGAAAGAGGGAAAGCTTAACAATCAAAATATATTAAAAGGAGGGAATAATAAAAGTAAGAAATAAATAGATAAAAAAATATACAAAAAAATCAGTAACTCCCAAAGTTAGTACTTTGAAAAGTATTAATACTTACAATCTTCTGGAGAATCTGCACAAGACAATAAGTTCCAAATAAGACATTATTATGGACCTAAAGGGAGCATAGCTATAAAATCTTCTAAACCTCACTAACAGCATATTATGAAAACCTTTATGTCAATACACTTGAAAATTTAAGTAAAATAGACAAATCCTGAAAGAATAATCAAATGCTAACTCTGACAAGAAGTGAGAAAAAACTTGAGTAGCTTTATAACTATTAGATTAATTGAACCTGTAATTTTAAAGCCTTGCCACCAAGAAAATTCCAAACTCAGATGGCTTTGCCAATTTCTACCAAACATCTTTGGGAAAAGTATTAACAACTGAAAGCCATCCAGACAAGGGAAAAAATAATATACTCATATAATAGGCAGCAAGACTAGCAAAAGAGAAACTGTTTCTCAAAAAGTGATCTGTAGAAGAGATTATAGCTTTGTTCCAAAACCCCAGAGGTCTGCACGGCAATTCTCAAAAAACAACAACAACAAAACAACAACAACAACAACCACACAAACCCAGACAATTAATAATTATCTAAATCAGGAAGTTTCTAGTCAGTGTTCGAATTTCTAATTATTTTATAAGCTTTTTTTAAGCTTGTTGAAATCAGGATCTACATGAGATCCACACATTACAGGTGTCTGATATTCTGATATGTCTATTAAATCTCTTTTTATCTATACATTCTCCAACTCTTTTTTTTTTATTGCCAATGGTTTACTCTTTACCATTTTTTGTCAATTCCTAGAATGAAGTTGTACTTATTAAATGACCACTGACCAATAAAAGGATAAGGTAACTAAGTCTTTAGATACCAGAATTATAAACCTTATACCAATAATGGGCTGAAACTCTTTCAATAAACCCCTCACTGAGTTTCTAAAATTAAACAAATATAGGACAGAGTATATATCTCCCTTCACAGCAATTATATAAAAAACAAAAACTAATAAACCAAATAAGAAGTTTTGCTTTCTTTAGGCCAACTATAGGTCAACACAGTAATACCAGTATAAAAGAAAATATCATATCTAGAATAAGGGAACTTAATGGTCTCACATTAGATAACACATCACACTCTGTTACACACCGTTAAGTCTGAAAGGGTTGTTACAAAGTATGGTTTGTCCAGAGAGGGTGATAAAGATATCAAAAGGTCAACGAAGATAATGTGTATCTTATATTTATATAATCCTGACCTTCCCATTTGCTAACTGGGTGACCATGGCTACTTGTGTGACACATCTGTGTGTCAGTTCCCTTGCCTATAAAATGGGGTAAAAATAGCTTATATTTATATGTTCACTTTGAATTAACATGCATGAGGTACTTATAATACCACCTACCACAGAATAAGTCCCCAGCAAACAAATGTTAGCTGCTATTATCATTGTTACAAAATATTCTTTAAATCATTAACATTTGTTTTAATGTAAGGCATTAACAAAAAGCTATGAATGTAAGCCCAGTCGAGTGAAGACTAAAGGCACTAGAGCTGCTTGTCTAAAGAAAAGTCTGAAGAATGGAAGGCAAGTGGAAAATAAGGTATCTCAGAATTTTTGTAGAGCCAGTATGTGGAAGGAAGCATGAGGGACTTTGCACTATAGAACTTATACAGTTCTATATACTCATGAAAAACTAAGTACAAATTTACAAGAAGAGCGTTTTTCTTCTAAATATAAATAGAATTTTTTAAATATATATAATAATGCAGTGGCTGCCTTTAAGGGACTAAGATCTCCATCAATAAAAGAATGTTAAACAGAGAAAGACCAGAATTTTCTGAATCCTGAACACATATGTAGTGAAATTTTTTTGATATAACCAATGCATATTTTTAAATATATAATATTCATATAGCTTATAAACAGCTTTAAAAACATGATATAATAAAGTCACTTACCAAAACTGGTCTTTATTATTGTGATATTCTTAGAAAATATGAAAACATATATACTCTGAACAGCAGCCTTTGTCACACAGACTGAACACTTTATTAAAGCAATATTTTACTTATTACACTGAAACTGTTTTACTTTACTTATTTAGTCCTAAAAAGTTCTTCACAAATGAAATTCTATACCAAATGCCAACCCTAATTTAAGACAGTAAAAGTATGTGTTTTATGATTCCTATGACTGAATTATTTTTAAAGGGAAGACTTCCTCTATTAAAAATTCCTAACTTCTACCACCTAATACATCTGTTCTATAGAATTATATTTTCAGACACTAGTTTTCTGAAAAGCAATGTCCAATTCACACTTGAAATTCACCACCAAATTTTGAAAAACATGTCATGTTACAAGCGAAAGAGAAAGTCAGATAACACTACACTTACAAAGGGGGGAAAAAAGTCCCTGAAAATATCATATCTAACAGTTTTTAAATCAAAAGGAAAAAAAGTGAAGATAAAATGGTATTAATACTGGCTTCCCAACTACACCTTCCAAATTCTAAAAGCATGAAAAATACTAAAGCAAAACATTAATATTATACTGACCTTGAGATTCACATTGAGATTCTTAGAAAGTTTATGAGGTATTGCTAACCTAAAGTGAAATTTCCCTCAGGACTAACCCAGAATAGCTTTATGGTCCAAGTTAGTAAAACCATCCAGATAAGCCCCCTCTGAGATTTACAGATTCCCTAAAAGCTGTAATTCTAATTATAGCAGAAAGGACAAACTGACGTTTCCTTTATCACCAGAGGAAGTTCACAAGAATTCTCTATAACATTCAGTTCAAATATATGTCCTACATAAACAAATATTTTAAAAATTACATACACTTCTTGTAATCTACTTCTAGCATTTTATTTGGAAATTATTTCAAAGGTACAAATGAGTTGCAAGAGTAATCTAAGAATTCCCATACACCCATTTCTCAGATTCATTGTTAATACCTTGTTCCATTTTATTATTTCCCCTTCTTCTCTCTCCCTCCCTTTCCTTCCCCACCTCAGTCAATCTCTCTTTTCCTCTCTCTCTCTCACAGACACACACACGCACGCACACGTGTGGACACACACAAGCACAATAACTGTGTATACATCATTTCTCTTATCCCTATATATTATGGCATATATTTTAAGAACAGACTTTCTTTTTATAGAACCATATTATAGTTATTAATGTCAAGAAATTTAACATTTATAGAATGCTTTAATCCACAAATATTTTAGTTTTTAAATTAGGCCAGTAATGTCCTTCACAGCATTTTTTCATCCAGTATAGAAATACAGTCAGGGATCACCTACCATATTCAGTTGTCATGTTTCATAAACCTCCTCTAATCTGGAACAATTCTTTAGTCTTTGTTTCCTATGACATTTTTTAAAAATTTATTTATTTTAGAGAGGGAGAGCACAGGGTCGGGGGGAGGGCAGATGGAGAGGGAGAGAGAATCTCCAGGAACTTCCCGCTGCACAGGGCTCAATCCCAGGACCCTGAGATCACGACCTGGGCAGAAATCAAGAGTCAGACGCTTAACTGACTGAACCACAGCGGTGCCCCAACATTGACATTTTTGAAGAATAAAGCTCTTTGCCTTTTTAAACAAAAATTTCCTTATTTGAGATTTATACAATACTGCTTAATGATTAGATTTAAGTTTGCAGTCCCACTCAAAATGCTGGGTAGGAAACCTGTGTCTCATTGGCCAAATCTAGCCAGTGGCTCGTTTTTTTAAATAAATATTTTTTGGCATACAGGTACATTTACTCATTTACATACTATCTATGGCGTGCTTTCAAATTTCAACAGCAGGACTGAGTAGATGAAACAGAGACTGTATAATCCACAAAGCCCACAATATTTACTGTCTTAACCTGTACAAAGAGTGTGCCAAACTCTGTTTTAAGTGATGTTTCTCTCAGCAGCTATCACATCCAGAGGCACACAATGTATAATTTCCCATGGTTTTTTATATGAATTTTGATTTCTCAGACAAGGTACTATTTTTCTCTGCACCTTATAAACAATCTGTGAGAAAGACATTTAAATACTGTGAACATCTCATCAAAAATTTATCCCCTATTTAAAACCTATTGATGATTCTTTCCCAAACCAATTGTTTGCTACAATTATTATTAAACAATGATTTTTTTCCTCAACTCCAGTCAGCATTCCCAATGCCATTCAGCATTCTGTGTCTTCCTCTCCTCTATTTGTCAATCTGCCCATTATCAGTATAAGCTCACGGATTCCTGGTTCAATTTTATAATTTATTATTTGCCTAAATTATTTTGATGCTCAAAGTATCCCCGATTTTCCCAAAGGACGCCCCCCCAAGCCAATTCTTCTGTGCTTTTGACAGGACGCATCATTTTCCTGAGCGGTTCCTTAATTTGATATAACAAGATATACCAGGTTCATCCTTACTTTTCCTGCCATAGCCCTAGAATCAGCCATTTCTCCAAAGAGTCTTGGTTTCTTTTCTTGGGAATGTTTTTAGAAACTAGATCTGGGAATATGGGTGATCATTTTGCTCACTTTTACTGGGGTATCTTAGCTTTTAGGCCCTTTCAGAAGAATCTAACCCTGTAACTGTGGGCCGCCTGCCTATTTACCTGTCTACCTGCTACCTGCCTACCAAACTACAAGCTCACAAGGATACCTACAAGCCCAGTCCATCAGACATGATTCTTCCTGCCTTCCCCATTTCACATTTGTATCTCCTGTCTTCCATGTTGAGAATTTTAGCTCCCAACAACACATTTATTGATTTTTTTTTAATCTGTCGAATACACCCAAAATAATGTAGAATTACTTTACCACAACCTTCAAAAAACAAACTTAAAAAATTTGTTAGCAGCTCTTCCCCACATAGCCACACCTAGCCTGAGGACACGTAACCCAACACTGTGTTAAAAAGGCCTATGGGTTATTTTCTCCCTCTTCAGTGGTTTGTGTTATCCATTTGAGACATGAGTGAGTTCATGAGTTCCCGTTTGCATTGTTCTAGAGTTTGATTGCTTTCCTTGTTGATGATTTGGCATGTAGATCAATCTGCTTCTAAGTCAAAACTGTTTAAGGGAAATAGACTTTCATTTTCTGTCCTTCCCACACCATTTTCCATTCTCTACTATCTTTTGTAAGTAGCCAACATCACCATCTTCTAGTTTATCCTTCCAGTGTTCATTTTTACTTAAAAAAGCAGGCATAACAGTATTTTCTGATTTCCCCTACTTTCTTACACAAAAAGTAATATGCTACATATGCTATTTTTCACTTGTCACTTGATATATCCTGTAAACCATAAGATTTCAAATAGTTCTTCCTTTTCTACAAGCACACAGCAGTACTTCACTAATACGGATGTACCATGCTTTATGTACCAGTAGTTTCTAAATAATGTTACAGTGAATAACTCTGTCCACAGGGGGGGAAAAAAAGTGTTTCTGTATTTTGGAGGTAAAACTGAAGCATAAATTCTTTGAAATGGAATTGATATGTATTTTTGTTATATATTTTGTTGGGTTTTTTCCCCCTACATTTGTGACTTTCAGGAATGGTTTATAGTATTAAAAAATATATATATATTTGAATATTTCTTGTTCAATTTATACCTAAATAATTTAGCTTCACTGTAGCTTTCTAAATGTGTTTTTCTCCTTCTTATGTCTTCTAATTGCCTACTATATACAGGAAGGATATTGATTTTTGCATACTAATTTTTAAAGATTTTAAGCAGACTCCCACTGAACAGTGCCCAACATGGGGCTCGATCTCACCACCCTGAGATCACGACTTGAACCAAAACCAAGAGTTAGACGTTGAACTGACTGTAGCACCCAGGCACTCTTTTTGCATATTAATTTTATAACCTGTTACCTTGCTGAGTTCTTTTATTGTTTTATTGTTTCAGTTAGTTCTCTTATTGCGTAAGTTTTCCAAAAATTCTATATCACTTGCAAATAGTTTATGTTCTCCTTATCAAAGTCCTATTCCTCTAATGTTTCCTCTACTACCTTCAGAAAAATGTCTAGTAGTAAAGGAGATTGTGGGCATCTTTATTTTGATCCTAACCTTCACCCAAGTGCCTGATTCCCCATAGAAGACGCTGGCTTTGGATTGATATAGATACATTTATTTTTTAAGATTTTTTTTAGGAATGGGCTTTTTTAGCATGGTCTCCCTAGACCTATTAACGTAGTGAATTTTATTAATGTATTTCCTAATATTAAATCATCCCTGGAATCCTACTTATATATCCTACTTGATCATGGTATCTCATTGGTGTGTGTTAAAGTTTGTTCATTTTAAGATTTTTTGGTGATTTTTAAAGGAAAGCATGTTAACTCATTTTCAATCACACAGGTCTATAATCTCCTATTTCTGAGATAACTGTAGGTAGCAATGTTATACTTGTTTTCTAAAGTAAATTTTGAAGTTCTCCTTCCATTTTTATTCTCTAAAAGAATTTACAAGCATTGCTACAGTTAACCTATAACATCATCTAGGCTTGGTGCTTTATTTTGTTCTATGGAAATTCATCTATATAAACTTTCTATCTCCACTGGGCTTAATTTTACAAAACTGTTATTTTCTAAAAAATTATCTATTTTTTCTATATTTTTTAATTTATTTGCAAAGATGTACAAAGTAGTCTCATTTTTTTAAAAATTTCCTCTTTACTAGTACTATTCTCCCCTTACCATTTCTTATTTTGTATATTTGTGGTTTCTTCCTTATTTCTTGATTAAATGAGTTAGCTAGAGGTTTATCTATTTTAAAATTTTTAATAATCTATTAAATTGATCTATTGCCTTTTTGCTCTTACATCAATAATTTCAGATGTCATTTTTACTATTTGAATCCTATCACTTCTAGGTCCGTATGTACTTTGTTCTATTTTTTGCTTTTTGAGTTCAGAATGTGGTCCACCTATTTTCACTCATATTAATACAGTTGTCTAATGCTATAAATAATCCTCTGATAACTGCTTTAAACTTATCTGATAGATTCTTGTATGTTTTGCTTTTACTGTCATTATTTTGCAGCAATTTTGTAACTTAAGCTTATACCTACCTTAAAGGTTTTATTTAGTATCTCCATTTTGGGGGACCTACTGATGTTTTCTTTATATCCTAAGATACAATCTACTCACTTTTTATGAGTTTTCCATGCATACTTAAGAAGTCCACAAGTACTTTGTCCATAATCAGGTTGTGTTGATATATATTCTTAACATTGCTTGATTATATTGTTTAGATCTTTCTACCTTCTCTTTGTCTTGTCGTGTACAAAGTAATGCTTGAACTGCTTTGTAAAGAAATTGCTGCTATCTATTTCTCTGCATTGCCTACAGTTTCTGTTTTAAATGGCTGGTTGCTGGGTTATTTGGTACATAGATATTCTTCTATTGTATATTACATCTTCTGGTGAATTGTGGTTTTAATACAATAAGGTATTCTTGACTCATACAATGTTTTGGTGGCCTGAATTCTATTTTCTCTGGCATTAGGATCACAACCCATGCTATCTCATTGAATCTAATTACTATGTTCAATAAAAGCTAAGAGCAGGCTACAATGATGGTGCCTCCAGTCCTTTTATGCCTTCTCAAATGTAATAAAATACTTTGGGCACTGCAATAAGAAAACTGAAAGTGACCATATATTTCATTCATGTATCACCCTCCTAAGTAAGTTGTTTCCTTGTTAAATTTTTTAGCATTGTTTGGTAATAACTGATGAGCAATGAATTAATTTCTAGGAAAATGAAATAGCAAAGCAAACATAATAAAAATAAGCACCAAGATCCTAGAGTATATCTTAGATTTGTAAAAGCATCCAACAAATCCATCTGTAATTGCAGATAGAATATTTTATACTATATTTTTAAGTAAGTAAATGTTCTCTTTGTTCTTTAAAGACTTCTAAGAAAGAATGAGATTTATGAAATAACAGCCTTCACAGAATGTTAGGTAGGCTTGCTCAAACAACTAAAATTGGGACTGACTAACATTTATGGTATTAAGAGTTAAATGGCATTCTTGACTCCTACCAATTACCTATGCAAGAATCCAGGCACTTTCTCTGCTTTCCTCTTTCTCTCACCCTTCCCCCATTTTTAGTTGCATTCTTTCTACTTAGAAGGAACACATAATATCTGCATTCTAGTGGTCTACTGACATCTCTACCCTTGTTTTAGTCTTAGCTCTAAAGTTAAATACACGTCCTCTAACCAGTCTTTTACCTGAAGTGTTCCCATTCATCTCTTTGTCAGATGATGCTTATTCTCTAGGACAGGGTTTGACAAATCACAGTCCACAGGCCAAACAGCCCACCAACTGTTTCTGTAAATCAAGTTTTACTGGAACTCAGCCATACTCATTCACTTATGTATTTTATACCAGTGCACGTGTACAGACTCAACAGCAGAACTGAGTAACGACCATGTGGCCTACAAAGCCAAAGTAATTTACTATCTAGACCTCTACGAAAAAGTCTGCACATTTCTACTTTACTAGATTTCTCAGGTAAGGGCACATATACACGAAATTACCTGAGTTTTTCCATGTTCAAACTGTTTTTTCTATAACCTTGACACTTGAAGGACAGTTTGGCAAGATATAAAAGCCTTAAACTATATTTCTTTCCTTACGTTTCTTGAAAAATTCGCTCCTTGGTTGCCTTGATTTGTATGTTACTTTTGAGAAATCTGATACAAGCTAATCTCTTGCCCTTGTAAGATATTTTATCTCCCTGCCTGAAAATCCTGAAGACTTTTTCTTTGTCTTTTAAAACACAGTAGTTTTATCAAGATGTCTCAAAATTGCTGCTGTGGTTGAATTTAACCAAGCACCCATTCATGAACAGGAGAATGGATAAAGGAATTGTGGTAGAGTCATATAATGAAACACAGTATTGTAAAGGAGTTAATACAGTAATACATAACATAGATGAACCTTAGCAATATAATAGGTGAATGAAATAGAAGAAAGCCTCAGAAAACTGTATAAAATATTATTTCCTTTTTGTAAAACTCAAAACCAAATAAACAAAACAATATGCAATATAAGCATAAACATATAAAAAGCTATTTTTAAAAACAAATCCATAAGAAATTCTAGATTTTAGAATAATATAGAGACAGAAAACTTTTTTGTAAAATCCAACAATTTTTTTAATGACTACAATTATAAAGAGAAAACTTAAAGGACTACAATAAATGGTTACATTTTTTCATAAATATCATCTTACCAAATATACTTTTGGGGTGCTTTTGCTAGTAAGACATGGTCATTTCTACACTGATGATTTAATAACAAAATAAAGTTGAGCTGAGTAAACATAATAAGAAACCAATAAGTGGTTGTTTTTAAAAATAAATTGAAAGCTGGGGCACCTGGGTTAAGCATTCAACTCTTGGTTTCAGCTCAGATCATGATCTCAGGATCCTGGGACTGAGCTCCTCATCAGGCTCTGCACTCAGTACAGAGTCTGCTTGTCCCTCTCCCTCTGCTCTTATCTCCCCCTACAACTTCTAAAAGTGCCGTATGGCTGTCAGGTGCTTAGGAGTGACAGTAATCCAATGAGCTTCATGTGCAGAATTATTGGAACAATCAGGAAAATGCATAATGAAGAGATCAGCTTGCAGTAAAGGTTCCCTAACCTTTTGTTTAATTAACAAAGTAAAGGTGGCCTTCTTAATTGTATAATGGTGAAAAGACTCTTGTTAATCCAGAGCTGTATTTGTGGAATTTTTCATTTTTTTGGAAGTCGTTTAATTTTCCTCCAAATTCCTGTATCTCTTTGTTCATAAGTGAATATGACACATATATGGCTTTATATAGGTATTCTTCTGGTACTTACATTCTTCTTCTAAGAAGTTTATTTTATTCCCCCTACTCACACACTCGTGCTCACTCTCTCCTAAATAATCTTTTAAAAATAAATAAATAAATAGAAAGCAATATGTAGGCACATAAGAGTGCTGCTTACTTAAAAAAAAAAACAGAATAGCTAATGCTCTTAAAAATGTTAAATAAAAAGAAGTTAAATAAACATAACAACCTTTAACATTAAGAAAAAATAAAATGCTACAAAGGACCACATAGTATTAAAAATTGTAATTCAAAATAACAGTAGTAGAAATGGACCAAAGGACCCATGCTATTCTAAATTCTGCTGACATTTTTCTCATCTAATAAAGGATGAAGTCCTCTTATAAAACACTTCTTTCTCCCACCTTCCAGGATCCTAAGACCTAAATACATGTAAAAGATCATTTAGATGAACAGTTATATTTGAATCTCTAAGGAATCAACAGTTGCTACAATTCCCAGGGTCTTGAGAGAAAACAGATGATATACTAAAAATGAGTAATTATAAGGAGTCTAATAGAAAGACTACTTTTAAAACTATGGTCAGGGTAATATCTTGGAAATAACACAGCAGGAAGTCTTTAATATCTGCTAGCCTGAAAAAAGCAAGAGGAGAGAATGGTTTCCAGAACTCTTAGAGAGTAGCTATATGGATAAAGACAACTGACAGTCCAGCCTTCAGTAGGGCAACCCCCCAACCCAAGATCACCCAGCAGGGAGGGAGTGGGGCAAATAAAACACCTCAGCCTCACTTACCTCCCACCCTCTGATCTACTGTGGGTGCCCCCCAGTGAAAGCTCGAGGGCATGGGAGGAGGGCAGAAATGGCAAGCATTTAATACACAGCTCTTTACTAGAAAGTACACTTTCAGAGAGACATATTGCAGGATTCCTGCTCTAAAATAAACTTTTTGGGGCACCTGGGTGGCTCAGTGGGTTAAGCCCCTGCTTTCGGCTCAAGTCATGATCTCATGGTCCTGGAATCGAGCCCATCAGGCTCTCTGCTCAGCGGGGAGCCTGCTTCCCCCTCTCTCTGCCTGCCTCTCTACTTGTGATCTCTCTCTGTCAAATAAATAAATAAAATCTTTAAAAAATTAAAAATAAAATAAAATAAGAAAAAAATAGAAATCACGCCACAATGAATGAAACGTCTTCAGCTAAAGAACAGATTGATTTTAGAGACACAGCTGGCAGGATTCATCAACTCACAAGAAGTTTAAAAGTTGAAGAAGGATATTTCAAAGACGAAGTGTTAATTCGAAGCCTGGTCATTAAGCTCCATAACTTCCGTGGTTGTTGGCTTAGTGGATCCTTTCATGGCCGCCTTCTCATGCTGGCCTTTCTTCTCAGCTCCTCGAATAGCGAACAGCATTACCTGCATTTTCCCAAATAAAATTCTCTCACCTGAAACCTTGCTTAATAATAGTCTGCTTCTGGGAAAACCCAAGTTTAAAAAGATCCTGTATTTCCTGCCAGCTGCTGCTACCTTCTTTGCTCCCCTTTACAAGCAAATTTCTTGAAAAAATTGATCTTGACTAATATTTCCAATTCTGCTCTCCCTCCCTTCTAAAACCAATCCAGTCAGGCTTTTACCACCCTTCCCCGTTACACAAAAAGTGTTCTTGCCAAGATCACCAATCGTCTGCACTGCACTAAATTCAATGGCCAATCCTTAGAAATCATTTTCCTTGAGGGGTACCTGGATGGCTCAGTCAGTTAAGCATCTTGATTTCAGCTCAGGTCATGATATCAGGGCCGTGAGACTGAGCCCCAAAACAGGCTCATCATTGATATGGGGCCTACGTAAGATTCTCTCACTCCCTCTCCCTCTGTTCATCCCCCTACTCACGTGCATGTGTGTGCGTGCATGGGTGCTCTCTCTCTCTCTTTTTTTAAATCATTTTCCTTGAGCCAAGAGCAGAGCAGCATCTGGTACAATTAATCACTTTTCTGTTTAATAATCTTTCTTCACTTGGCTTCCGTTCACAACACTACTCTTCCTTGCTTATCTTCTTCTCCTTCTTATGGAACACCATGGGGCCCAATCTTTTTCTTTTGTTTATCTACACCCATTTCCTTAGTGATCTGATCCAGTCTCATGGCTTTCACTGCTTTCCATATCCTAAGAGGCCCAAAATTTACATCTCCAGCCCAGATCTCTCTCTAGTCTAATGCCTAATGGATATCTCACATATAACATATCCAAACTAACTCCTGACCTTCAAACCACCTTCACCTCAAACCTGCTTCAGAATCTTCTGTGTTCAGTATGGCAATTTCATCTCTCCGACTGCTCCAACCAAAAACCTTAAAATCATCCTTGACTCATCTATCTCAGACTCTACATCCAAAACCTTCAGCAAGTAATATTGCTGATTTAATTTAAAAACATAGATGTTGATGAGAAATGGACTAATTCTCATCATCTTCAATATTACCACCGTCCCTGTCCAGATTATTTTAACAACTCCCTAACTGGCCTCCTAGCTTCTGTTCTTTCCTTCCTAGAGCTTATTTCCAACACACACAAAATGATGCTTTTAAAAATTATGTCATTCCTCTACTCAAAGTCTTGCAAGGTCTCTCCATTTAACTCAGTAAAAAAAACAAAAGCAATGCAAAAACCCAATAATCTTGCTTCTTTATTACTCCTCTAACCTCATCTTTCCCTTTTACTTTCCACCCTTTCTTCTCCAGATTCCTTACTGTTCCTTGAACATGCTCAGCATGCTCTTGCCTTGACACAGCTGCTCTCGCCTCAAGGAAACACTCTTCCCCGGACACTCACACGGTAAATCCCTTCACATCTTTCAACTCTTTGCTCAAAACTCACCTTTGCAGTGACATCTACTGTCTCCTTCCTGTTTTGAAACTACCTTACTTTCAATCTCTCTCTCAATCCCCTTACCTTGCTCTGATTTTCTAAAACTTACTATCTTCTAACACATCATATAACATACATCCATATTATATTTATTTTTTATTGTCTGTATCACCCTGCTCGAAATAAGCTCTGCAAAGCTAAGGGAAAATACCTGATTCATCATTTGTTGGTGTGCATTACTGCATATGTCTGAAACCAAGTAGAACCAAAATGTGCTCATATAAACTACAAAATCAACTCAATGTTTAGGAAGTACACCCTAGATCAACAAAACTCTAAAACTCATAAAATAGCAAGGACGATACTTACAATCTCAGCAGTTAAAAAATATTCTCTAGTATCTTAGATTTTTTTTAGTGCTAATCTATAATTCTCCAATTAAGATAATTGAAGATAAGTTAACTAAATGGTCATTTTGTTCTAAATTATATTACAAAAATCTCAAATAAGAATCACTGTATTAAATGCAGAAACAGAAATACCTTAGAATGATTTGCAATATTATTAAAAGTTGAATAAGGGTCATTTGTTAACTGGAAATTTTTTCTCTGTTTTTAAAATTTCTATATAACCATGAGATCAATATTCTTAGTGTATGCTTCTGAGTAAATTTTTAGCTACCAAAATAACCTGTTTTCATGAATTACTCTTTCTTTTCAGTTACCTCACCATGATGCTGGTTAAAGAGATAGCCCCTTCTTTAATACAAAAGCATTTTTTTCCTTAGTTGTCTAGAAGCTTTAATATGTAAGGATAGTCAAAGTAAAACCAACCTACATTTGGGGACCTGATGCCATTAAAATCAGTCAGGAAAAAAGAGGCGAAACTGCCAACACAGTGTAGTAATTCCCCCTAAGAACAGGACTAAATAAAGAAATGAATATATACTCTCTCTATGGCAACAAGTATTCATTTATAACTAAGATGATAAATTATCTTATTACTTACGTTCAAAGTAGCCCTACTTAATATCATTCCCTAAAGAAGCACTTTTCTATAATATATAGAACTTAATTTTTCTAACATATTTAAACTATTTTACTCATTGGTTTTGTATTCTTTTATTTTTAAGGACTTTCCAAAGTGAAAGTACTTCAATTATTCTTTGATATCACATACTTTCAAAAGCAGTGAATTCAAAATGCACAGGAGTAAATAATGTTAATTTTATTATTAAGATATAATTTTACAGAAAAGTTGATGAACTCTACTTTGTCCTTAATTCACAGAATTTGAAAACTGCCCACAATTCATCTATTACTCTTATAAAACTCATAAACTATGCATTCCTCCCATTTCTATCTTATACTACATTCATAAGTGTGCCTGGAAGTAGTGCAACTAATAAGGCAAAAGTAAAACCAAAAAAACCCTGTGGATAAATTTATTTATAAATAGTATTGTTGTTATAGAATAAAGCAAAAGAACTCTAAGAAATCATTAAAATTTTACCAAAACTACAATTAAAATTATATAATCAAATTATTCCAAATGAAAACAAAAACCTACCAGCCAATGAATTTATCAATTAACAACCTACATCAACATTTACCATTCATAGATTAGAAAAACTCTGACGTGCCTTCCTAGCTATCCCTAGAAAGCATAATCACCACCATGTCTCATAACTGAATGATACTACTGTTCAATAAAGGGGAATATGAAAAGAGTAAGTAACATATTCTGTGAACTATAAACTATATTGTTGGGAGGCAGAGTAGAGAAGACATGTACTAATCAGGTAACTTAGAAATTCAGTTTTCATGGCCAAAACTGCATGTGAGCCCATGTAAATACTGAATCAGAGAGCTTCTACATAAAGTCAGGGTTATACGCTCAACAAAAAATGGTTTTGTTTTGTTTTGTTTCAATCTGCTTTGCAGAGGCAGGCAGAAAATGTCTATTTTAGCCTTGGCCCTATGTGGAAGGAGAAAGGGCTTCCCTTAAAAACTTTCCTTCAAACACTAGACATCATGTCACTGTGGGCATGAATTTACCCTACATATAAATAAGGTCCCAAAAAGCATATGCCGAAATTTTAATTTAATTTAGACCAAGGTTTCTAGGCCCCCAGAAGTACATATTCTCTCTAGAGCAGGCGAACTAACACCCAAGGGGGCCCAATCTGGAAAAAAGCCATGCTCGTTTGTGGTATGTATTATATGTGGCTGCTTTTATGCAAACCAGCCGAGCTGACTAGTTATGATAAAAACCACGTGGCCCACAAAACCTGAAATATTTACTCTCTGGCCCTTTACAGAAAAGACTGTGACCCTTAGTTTAAAATATTGATAATATGGTCAAATGTACTTAAAACAAAACAAGAATTAAAGCAGCAGAAATAGTAGCCTATAAATTGGAGGTTGACCAAAGAGTGAAAGTACTAGTTAACTTTAGACTTCATTTTTTATGAAACTTCAAAAGTCAAAACCTCTGGTTCAATCATAAGATTCATGATAGTTTAATTCTGAATCTTCCCATTTTCCTCAGAGAAGATGTGTAAAACAATAAGGAAAACACGAAGGTAACGTGAAAGAAAAAGAAAATTAAATATCCAGAGAAACTAGGAACTTTTAAAAAACTACAAACTCCAAATAAGGTGTGAATATGCAAACAAGTAAGTAAAACCAAGAGAGTCACAGAGAAAAAGCCACAAGAATGCAGAAAAGATGAGAAACAGGAGTGTGGAAGAAGCTTAATGGTAGCAGATCTCAAAAATTACCACGCTCCTTCCCACAAAAAGGCTTTCTCTCCCTAAATGTAAGAAGAGCCATAATTATAAACAAGAAGACAACAGAGTAACACAAAGTATACAAAAACCAGATGGAATATAAAGCAAAATCCAATCCCCTCTTATACACAAGAGACACATTTAAAACAAAGTGATTCTGGAAGGTTAACAATGAAGGAAAGGGCAAAAGTATACCAGGAAAATACTGAACCCCTTCCCACAGAAAGCAAGAGCCATAATATTAAATATCAGACAAAGTAGAAATCAAGTCAAATCAAGTCAACATTAAGTAAGCAAAGCAATTTATAATATTAAAAGACACAATTTACAATAAAGATGTAACAGTTATGAATATCCACAATATCAACTTTTATAAAGTATAAATTCCAGAATATACAAGGAAAAATAGGCAAAAATAACCTAACATTTTTAGGCTTTAATTCAATTTTCAGAGCATAGCAGATAAAGTACCAAAAAAAGTAAGGAAAGAATAGAATACCTAAACAGATTAATGAAGTAGATTTGATAGATATGTGTTCCCTGAACAACATAATAAAGAAAAAAATTAATAACAAAATCAAAAAACAAGCACGCTTCTACATAGAAAATTTCTAACTGCTGCTTAAACAACCCTTGGGCCCATCTAAGAAATGCAATGACAGCCACATGTGCTTCAATGCCACCATGAGTCTGTTACAACAATAATGTGTGTACACAGCCGTCTATCCAATACAGTATCGCTAATTAACCATTACACCCCAAAGTGTTTCCATCAGCAGGAATTCTCTTTAGATCTGTTCTATTTTCCCAGTAAGTTAAGAAGTCAGGTCATTGGCTCAGGGTAATTGTGGAAAAGGAAGAACTGGAAGTTTAGAGAGGAAATATGAATGAAATGTAAATATTTGTATAGAGAGGAAATATATATGAAATAGAGAGGAAATGTATGAAATGGTCAACCTGGGACAGTTGGAGGAAAGACTGGTGATTGTGAGGTTCAAGCTGGGTAAGGTGAGAAGTACAGATAAGGGAGTGATAGTGAAAAACCTATAGGAGGCCCAATGCACTGACAACTCTAGTAAGGTTGCAGAATTGTGGGAGGTGGGGTACTAGAAGGAGTAAACTGGAAAGATCAGTGGCACTCAATGAGTAAGATAACTGAAATGGAAATTGTGGGATACACCGAGGAACACAGGTCAAGGGTATAACAATGGGAAAGAGAGACTCAAATAGGATGGGAAATAAGATCCCGGAAGAGAGATTAAAAAAAAAGAGAGAATCCAAGAATTAGAATAACGCTTTAAGTGGATAGTGAAATCAGAGAAATAGTTGACTAACATTTTGCTTTCTAATGTATTGTAATGTAATATATTCTGTGGGGTAGAATGATAGTGGACCAGAAGTTATATTTTTCAAGGAATAAAGCAGTGATCTGAGGGCAACAGAAAAGTAAAGAAGTAATAGGCGACACAGTTTGACGATGTAAGGTTCAAAGGTGAGTGCTTTAAAAGAGGAAGGAAGGGGAATGGTGTAAAATGGCAATAAGAAGTAAGAAGGATATGTATTCCACTTTCCACTCAGCTGCAGTGGGGATTTTGAAAAGAAAACTTATCACTTGAAAGGACTGCAGGGGGAAGAGAGGAATATTTTTAGAAAAGGAGTCTTGTGAGCACATTAAGGACTCCCTTGTTGCTCTGTAAGTGAGAGTCCTCATTAAGACTACACAAGGACTCTAAACAGTTGAATATAGCTATCTATACACAAAGGAGCCAAAAACTTGAGTTCATAATACTGGCCAGAGCTAAAAATGGAATATGGTCTTCAATCTAAACAGGGAACATATGGTATGTGTACATAAATTTTGTAAAAAAAAAAAAATCTTGTGTTTGAAAATGTTGTAAAGAATTTTTTTTTAATTTTAAAGTACCAGAAAAACAAAGAAGAGTATTTAAAAGCATAGTATAAAAAGTCGTATGCAGATCGTCTCAGTCACCTTCACCCACCAGATAATAATCTCTTATAAAAGATTACAACAGACCATCTTCAGGAAGCTAACTTTAAGAGAATAATACACATATAGAGATCCTACAGAAAGATTAAAAACAGAACCCTGAAAAAATGAAAATCCTGAAATCATGGAATGCATAGTAAAGAGACTATTTTAGTGTTAGTTCTTGGTTCATAAGTAAAATCCAAAGAAATAGCACCATCTGTTGGAATTTCTCATATTTGTAAAAATTCTCAATTCTTGAAAATGTGTAACTGCTATGTAACAGTTCCTCACTTTTAGCTAAGAAGGTAAATACTAAAGGACAAAACCTAACACAAATCAAAAGGTTTATATTAAAAAGTAATTCTTAGCTCATAATTCTGATTTTTAAAAACTCAGCATTTGACTAAATTCATACGAAGATTTTATTAAAGATAACAATAGTCTCAACTAATAAAGGAAAGAGTACATAGTTACATTTTCAAAGTAACTCACAGATATGGTATTCCTGTATGCTGCTTGTATAACCATATATTGCCGAATATCCAAATATTATGATCATGACAACATCTCTACTATCCAACTCCATAATGTGTGCTGAATGTCCCTCCACAGCATACTGCTGACCATGTCCAAGAACAGTCGGAGTTTTTGTACTCCATGACTGACTATGTACGTTAAAAACCCATAATTCGTCGGTGACATTGCCGTCATTTGTTTCAATTCTGCCTCCATACATAAAGATGTTTTCCTGTAAATTAAAAACATATATTAATAAGCAAAATAGTCATATCTTAGCAATATAATTAAAAATAAAGGTTTAATTTAAACACTAAACTTTAGTAATCACTCATAACATGCACAAGGCATAGTTTTTATTTATAGAAAGTCAAATGGAATTAATGCTTTTACTTACAAGAAGGGGGGAAAATCCATACTTTCAAAAAGTTACTTTAAAATACTTTCTTTAAAATAGCTATATTAATAGAGTTAAATTGACTATATTTTTAATTCTCTTAGTTGTTGAGTCTCCACTTCTTACACTTAAATTTTACCAGCTATGTATATTGCTTTGTGCTATTCTCATTCACTGTTTTCTTCAAGAACTGTCCACCAAAAAGGTAGACCACACTGCAGAATACAAAATCAATATACAAAAAATCTATTTCTATACACTAAAAATGAACAATCCAAAAATGAAAAATGAAACTAAGTAAACAATTCCATTCACAAAAGCATCAAGAAGGAAATAATACTTAAAAATAAATTTAACAAAAGAAATAACTAACTCTGAAAGCTACAAAATATTGTTGAAAGAAATTTTAAAAGATCTAAATGAATGGAAAGACAACCCATGTTCATTGGTCAAAAGACTTAATATAATTAAGATGGCAATGTCTCCAAATTGATCAACAGATTCAATGCAATCTCTTAAACTGCTTCTTTGTAGAAATTGACAAGTTGATTCCAAAACACACTGAATTGCAAGGGACCCAGAATATCCAAACAATCTTGAAAAAGAGGGTTATAATTGGAAGACTCACACTGTTCAATTTCAAAACTTACTATAAAGGAAAAGTAATCAAGACAGTGTACTACAGGCATAAAGACAGGCATATAAATCAATAGAACTGAGAGTCCAGAAATAAATCTGTATCTCTAGGGCCAACTGATACTTGACAAAAGTGCCAAGACCACTCAGAAGGAAAAGAACAGCCTCTTCAACAAATGGTATAATGAGAGCTAGACAGTTAACATGACAAAGAATGAACTTGAACCTTTATGGCATACTATGTACAAAACCCAACCCAAATGGATCAAACACCTAAATTTAAGAGCCAAACTATAAAATTTTAGAAAGAAACAGGAGGTAAACCTTCATAACACTGGATTTGGCAATGGTTTCTTAAATATGACACCAAACACAAGCAACAAAAGAAAAACAATAAATTGGATTTCATCAAAATTAAGAAACTTCTGTGCTTCAAAAGACACTATCAAGAAAGCTCACAGAATGGGAAAAAATCTGCAAAACATGTATTTGATAAGGGACTTGTATCTAGAATATATAAATACCTCTTACTTCTCAATAATAAAAAGACAAATAACCCAATTAAACAATGGGAAGGGGGAGTACCTGGGTGGTTCAGTCGCTTAAGGGATCTGCCTTCAGCTTATGTCAGGATCCCAAGACCCTGGGATCCAGCCCTCCCCAACCCAGTCCCCAAGCCTCCTTCCACAGGGCTCTCTCAGCAGAGAGTCTGCTTCCTCCTCACCCTTTGCCCCTCCCCTCTCCACCAGTTCTGCTCTTTCTCTCTCAAATAAATAAATAAAATCTTTTAAAAATAAAATGAAATAAAAGTAAATTTAAAAAATTAAAAATGGTAAGAGAACTTGAATAGATATTTCTCCAAAGAAAATACAAATAGGCAATAAGCACATGAAAAGATGACTCATAACATTAGTCAACAGGGAAATGCAAATCAAAACAAACTCTGATACCACTTCACTAGGGATGGTTATAATCCAAAACGATATCAAATAACCAGTGCTGGCAAGGACGTAAAATAACTGCAACCTTCATATATGGCCTGTAGAAATGTAAAATGATGTAGCCACTCTGGAAAACAGTCTGGTCATTCCTCAAAAAGTTAAAAATAGAGTTACCATTTGACCCAGCAAATTTCAATCCTACTTATATACCCAAGGGAAACATAAGCACATGTCCACACAAACACTTACACATGAATGTTCACAGCAGCATTATCGTAACAGCCAAAAGGTGAAAACAACTCAAATGCCCAATCAACTGATAAATGAATAAAGCAAGTGTAGTATATCCACAATAGAATATTATTTAGCCATAAAAATGAAGTATCAATACATGCTACAACATGCTAGACACAAACTATATGGTATATAATGTCATTTATATGGAATGTCCAGAACAGACGAATCTCTAGAGATTCATGATTGCTTAAAGCTGGGAGGATGAGGAGGTTTAGAGTAACAAGGGTACAAGTATCTTTGTGAGGTTCTAAAATTGATTATTCAACCAACTCTGCGATTTTATGCAAATACGCAAAAGGCTGTTGCACAACTCTAAATAAATTAAAAACCATTCCAAATGCACACTATGGATGACTGAACTCTATGGTATATCAATTACATCTCAAAAGTTATTACCACAAAAATGCAATAATCAAAACACTAAAACTAAAAACCAAAATTAAAAGAAAAAAAGCATTTATATACACACAAACACATATACACTTGATCTTAGCCAAAAGGCCGAGAAGTGGTTCATAAACACATATACATAGAGAGGTTTTTATCTTTAAAACATGCATACACATAGAAAAAAAGATTAACATTTATTCTTTACATCACTCTTGTATTTTCCCAATTGTCGTAAATAAGCACAGAAAATATATAAGTTTTTATTTAACAGGTCTAGTCAAAGACTACAAAATATAAGAATCTTTGTTGATTCAAAATAAAACAGTTAAATAGCCTATGTTTTAATCATACTAAATTCATGAATTACACAAGGGTAAGTGAGTACAATGTAATCCCTATCAAAAAATCCGTGACATTGGAGAAACAGAAAAATCTATCCTGAAATTCATACGGAATCTTAAATGATTCCAAGTTGGCAAAACAAACTTAAAAAACAAGATCAAAGCCGGAAGTCTCACACTTCCTCATTTCAAAACTTACTACAAAAGTATAATAATCAAAATTGTGTCACACTGGTACTGGTACACAGACACAGATCAAAAGAATAGCCCAGATAGGGGTTCCTGGGTGGCTCAGTGGGTAAAGCCTTTGCCTTCGGCCCAGGTCATGTCTCAGGGTTCTGGGATAAAGCCCCGCATCGGGCTCTCTGCTCAGTGGGGAGCCTGCTTCTCCCTCTCTCTTCTGCCTCTCTGTCTACTTCTGATCCCTCTCTGTCAAATAAATAAATAAAATCTTTAAAAAAAAAAAAGAATAGCCCAATATAAACCCTCACACATGATGAAATGATTTTCAACAAGGGCACCAAAACCATTCAATGAGGAAAAGACAGTCATTTCAACAAATGGTGAAGGGAAAACAAAGTATCTCCATGCAAAGAAATGAAAGTGAACACCTACCCTACACCATAAACAAAAAAATTAACTCAAAATGGATTAAAGAGCTAAATATAAAAACTAAAACTTTAAAACTCTTAAAAGAAAATATAGGGAAATAACATAACATTGTTACTCATAACAATGGATTTGGCAATGACTTCTTGGATATGACACCAAAAGCCCAGAGAAAAACAACAACAACAAAAAAAAAATACATTAACTGGACTATGCCAAAATTAAAAACTTATGTACATCAAAGAATGTATCAAGAGAGTGAAAAGAGCCCACAGAATGAGAGAAAATATTTGCAAATCATGTATCTGATACGGGGCTAATATTCAGAATATATAAAGAACACTTTCAACTTAACAACAAAGAAACAACCAACCTGATTTTAAAAATGGGCAAAAGACTTGAATATACGTTTCTTTAGAGGAGGCATACAAATAGCCAAAAAGCACATGAAAAGATGCTCAACATTACCTATCATTGAAAAAATGCAAATCAAAACCAGAATAAATACCATTTCATACAAGGGTGACTATTATAAAAAACAAACAAACAAACAAACAAAAAATAATAAGTGTTGACAAGGATGTGGAGGGATTAGAATCCTGTGTCCTGCTGGTGAAAATGTAAAATGGTGCAGCTGCTGTGAAAAACAATATGACAATTCCTCAAAATAATCAAAAATAGAATTATGATATATTCCAGCAACTCCTCTTCTAGTTATCTATCCAAAAAATTTAAAGGAGGACTTAAATAGTTATATATCCATGTTCACAAAGCATCATTCACAAGAGTTAAAAATGTGAAAGCAACCCAAGGGTCTATCAGTGAATGAATGGATAAATAAAATGTGATATGTCCATACAATAGAATATTATTTAGGCTTAAAAAGGGAGGATACTCTAGCATATACTGTATGGATGAATCTTGAGGGCATTATGCTAAGTAAAATAAGCCAGTCAAAAGACAAATACTGTATGATTCCACTTATATGAGGAGTAGTCAAATTACAGAGAGAGAAAGTAGAATGGTGGTTGCCGGGGGTTGGGGAATAAAAGGGGGAGTTATTGTTTAATGGGTATAGAGTGTCATTTTTGCAAGATGAAAAAAGGTCTGGAAATAATGATGGTAACTGTTGTACAAGAATTTGTATCCTTAATGTCACTCAAAATACATTTAAAAATGGTTAAAATAGTAAATTTTATATTATGTGTACTTTACTACAATTTTTTAAAAGCCGAGGTGGCTCAGTGGGTTATGTGACTGCCTTCAGCTCGGGCCATGATTCCAGGATCCTGGGATCAAGCCCCACAATGGGTTCCTGGCTCAGAGGGGAGTGTGCTTCTCCCTCTCCTTCTCCCCCTCCCCATGCTTGCTCTCTCACTCACTCTCTCTTTTCCAAATAAATAAATAAAATCTTTTAAAAAAAAGTGATTAACCTGATAACTAGGCATAAAGCCATGGTCAAAAACTGAATCTTCATTTTTTCTCATGTTTAATGAAGAATTGTACTAAAATCTATTTTTTTACTAACATACTATACAAGTTTGTGACATCTAAAGTTATTGTGATCTATGATCTATTCTCATTAAGATTTGAATTAAAACTGGGATTTAGCATTTCTTTTTCCTCAAAGGTAAACTCTTAAAAAAACATTGAATAGAATGTAAAAAGAACGATCCATACCTGATATAAAGCAAGAGAGTGTCCATATCTCTGGAGAGGACCCCTTGATAGACTTCCTACATTCCATATACTGCTTTCCAAATTATAACTAAAAGCAAAAAAATAGAAAAGAAAAAAAACTTTATAAGCTAAGATTCATTTTTGTTTTTTTAATTTGCATGTTTTCCTCACTTGTATTCAAGTATTCATTCAACTCAAAAATAATTATAACTAATAAACTCATAATTTCATGTGCCACATTAGAAATTTTTAATAAAGACTCATTCAAGACATACCTACTCTAAATCAAAATTCAATCATTTAAACATGTAATATATATTAACTTGAGTAGGCTATTTATTATTGGAATTAATTTGTTCAATTACCCTTAACAATTTCAACCAACTGAGTAGCCTAAATAATAAGTAAGTTATTCTGCATTTTTAAGTTTTTTTAAAAGCCACCTTTTTCTTTTCAAAATAGATAAAACTTCTCCCTATTTTCATAACAGCCATTTCCTTTATGTATTCATTTTTATTCTTTTATACAGACTAAGCTTAGCATTATGTAAATTAACTAAGTATGCATTTCCTATGCCAAATATAACACGTTCACAGAACACTTTTTGAAATAAAATGAATCTAGTAAGATAGAAGCTTCTGTAAAAAATAAAGTACTTATTGGATTACAGGATAAAAAAAGAAAATTAATATATTCTAAAATATATATATGAAACAGAAGTTCCAAACTATGAATCTCAAGTGCTCATCCAACAGAACTCCACCATCATACTCTACACTCAAAGTTCCTCAATTTGCCTAAACATAAAAAAGGGAAGCACCCAGCTAAGAATTAGCAAGAACATTGTTTACGAAGCTCATTATCAATTATTTCCCCTCTTCTCTTCAACTCATCAAGAAAGGTAAGAGGGCTCCCTTCACCCAAAAAAAAAAAAAAAAAAAAAGAGAGAGAGAGAGAGAGAGAGAAAGGGTTACTAAAAATTGTCTTCAGTATCATATTTAACTTATTTCCTACCATGGAGTTATAAAATATGTGTATGTCATAAATGAGGAAATATAATCAACCAGAACATAAACATAACTTCCAGACTCGTACCTGTATCTACCTACCATATCTGCACCCAACACACAGCTTTCTACCAAATTACCATAAATTAGGGGCCAGCAAACTATTTCTGTAAAAGGCCAGACAATAAATATTTTAGGCTTTGTGTACCACATTGGTCTCATACATTCTTCTTCCGTTCTTTTCTACAGCCCATTAAGAATGCAAAACCATTCTTAGCATCTAGGCCCTAGGCCCCTCCTTGGCAGTTGGCTGTTTCTGCTATCAATGAACTATATTTGTGTTCCTGGTGCAGTGGATCCCACAACATTCTAGCAGTTCTGCCATCTCTTTCCTACATCACCACGTTATGGATTTACTAGATAATTCCCATTGGCATAAAAACATGGTGTTATTTTTCCCCACTTATTAAAAAAAAAAAAAAGGAAAATTTCTCTTGACCTTACTGTTCTCTTGACCTTACTGTTGCCCCTTCAAGCTATCACCCCATCTCTTTACTATGCCTATTCTTCCTTACCCCACCCTGAACCTCTCCACTCTCTTCAACTAACTCTAAATAAGCTTTTAAAACGAGGCTCCAACAAAACTGTTTTTGTTAAAACCAGCTTCCTCCTGCTAAATCCCTGGGCCTTCTCAGTCCTCATTTTCCTTGATTTGGTTAATCATTAGCATCTGACACGGCTAATCAATCCTTTCTCCTCATATATTCTCTTCCCTTGCCTTCAAAGATACCACACTTGGTTTTCCTACCTCACAGGCCACTCCTTTACAGCCTCCTCTGCTGTTTTCTCATCTTTTACCTTGACCTCCTAGTGATACGGTGCCTTGGGCTCAGTTCTTGGTTCTCTTCTCCACCTAGAATTCATTCCTTTAATGATATCATCCTAACTCAAGCCCCATTTCTATTCTTCTTACAATCCCAGTATAGTCTTCACAAAGTAGGCACAATGCAAGTCAAAGCATGCTCAAAGATTCCCATGACTCTCAAAAAACCTACAACATCCTTACATGATCTGTCTCTCTCTCGGACTATCCCAAGAAGTTCATGTGTCCCTCTCATGTATTCCATGAAAGTCACAAGGCCTCCTTTTTGCTGCTTGAACTGTGCAAGTAGCTCCACATTAAGGCTTTTGTCTGGCTCTTTTCTGTCTCCAGATAACTGCACTGCCAATGCTTAATCTCTTTAAATCTGTTGTTATCACCTTTCCCACGATGGCTACCTTGACCACATTGATAACTCTCCTCTTTGCACTTTGTGATTTGCTTATCCTATCTATCTCGGTATCTTTTTATACATACATACATATATATATATATATATATATATATAAATATATATATATATAATTTACATAAAATGTACTTATTTATGACGGTAATTGTGTTTTTCTAATTGCCTGTCTTTCCTCACTAACTCCATAAATATAGAGACAATTAATATGTCCACTATGTATCCCAAATATCAAGCATACAGTTAATATTCAAAACAGTTTCCTATGCCCATAAATACATGTTAATTCTCACTAATGTCAGTATATAACGTAAGGGTCTATTTAGCCAGAGCGATTCCATCCAGTTAAACAGTGGTTTTGTTGTTTACGCAGTAAAACTTAAACTGACCCTGCCCCCCCACCAGGGGACTTACTTAAAAGAAAGTCCAGAAAACCAGTCCCAGGTAACAAAGCCCAAATACAAGGGTGGGTCAGGCCGGATGGAGACATCCAATCAGTGGGGCATGCATTCTGTCTCCCTAGCTACCAAGGAGTGTGGGCCCTGCCTTTTGGGTGCCAATTCTGACCAAGGTGATAGCCTAGTTCAAATATCTACTATAGGGTAAATTGTGATTCAATTGGTCACTTGTGTGTGACCTAGCATGACTATGCAGCTTTCTCTGTATGTTGCAATCTCATTGGCCACCTGTGTGTGGCCAACCACATGGCCCTTGCCCTTTAAAAGTTAGTCAGTAAGGCAGGGAAGGGTCACCCTCTTTGTAAGAGGCAGCCCCGAACAGTCAGTTTGATTCTCGATGCTTGGCGCAAAATAAAGCTTTGCTTGACCTTCACTTTTTATCAGTCTCGCTCCTTTGATCACGGACCTATCATTGGGGGACCCATCATATATGTTCTGTCAAATAATACAGAATTTTATATCTTAGTGAACAATTTTGTCTTAAAATATAACATCTAGGGGCATCTTGGTGGCTCAGTCAGTTAAGCATCTACTTTAAGCTCAGGACATGATCCCGGAATCCCAGGATCAAGTCCCACAATGGGTTCCCTGCTCACAGGGAGTCTGCTTTTCCTTCTGCCCCTACCCCTGATCATGTTCTCTTTCTCTCTCTTTCTCTCTCTCTCTCTCAAATAAAATCTTTGTTAAAATTGCAAAAGATTCTTACAAATGTAACATCTATACCTCGATTAAATTCTATAGAAGAGAAACTGACTAATGACTAACATCACTTCTAAAAGCCAATAAATATCCTTACCTATCTACAACTGAATTACATTCAGAATAATAAAAACAAAAAATTCTCTAACTTGTAAACACAGCAACCAGGTTACTTTTAATCTGACACCTCGAGACTTAAAACTAAACACTACAGGCAAAAGAAACAGGTTGCAGACAAAAAAAAAATATTAAATTATCTGAGTCAAATGAGAAATATATAAGTTTAAGAGTATCAAATGATATTCACCACTTAATTTTAAATACACATTTTAAACTTGTACAGAACACAAATTTTTAAGATTCCCATGTTTCCCTGACACTGTACTCTATCTTCACAAAGATGCAAAGACCACAGTTTAATTCAAAGTTTTATTTTATTTTCATAGACTTTTCATTATCATTAATCATAGTTAATTTCCTTCTCATTTCCACATTTAAATTGTATTATTGCTTCAGGTTCTTTTTATACCTTTAACAACTTGTTTAATACTACCAACACTCCTTCAATTCTTTTTAGAATATTTTATCCTTCATATACTATGAGGTATAATTCTAATTCTTCACTTAAATATTTACCTATCACTCTTCCTTTTCTTCCTCTCCAGAATTCATTTTAGACTAATTCCAATCGTATTCAATCATAGCTTTAAAGCAATCTCCTCTTAAACACAGACATTTTTATATTCTCCAAAGTAACAAGGTTAGTATTTTCAATTGGTAGGGTTGCCAGATAAAATATAGGATGCTCAGTTAAATCTGAATTTCAGATAAGCAACCAACAAGTTTTTAGTGTACCCATGCAATATTTGGAACAAAAGCAAAAATACGTATTTTTAAAGTTATTTTGTATATTGCATATTGCAAGGAGCCTACATGCAACATATATAATTTTACAATGAAGACTAACAAGGTCAGTTCTGACTGGTTGATGCCCAGGTTGTACCAGTTATATTATTATATCGAAAACAATACTGATAATCAAATTACTCTTTCTAATTCCTCTTTTATTCTATTAATAGATGGTTGATAAAATAAAACTGGCAGCTGAAAAAAAAGTCAGATAAACCTGCCACCCATGTGATTTTTCATGTCATCCAATCATGCAGAGGATAATCTCTATTGCACCAACAGCAAATGAATGATTTATTTTATAATATTGGCGCTGTGTTCCCAAAAGCTTGTAAAATAAAAGCTCAGGTAAATTAAAACTTACGGAACAAAAAACTGAAAGTATTTTTATATAAGCAAATACACTTCATTCTAAGAAAATGAAAGGTGACAGGATTTTTAATGTCTAATACAGGCACAGTCCCCTACTTCTTTGAAGTTAGTATTTTCATACTAAGAATTTGAGAAAAGCAATCTCTAGAGAAGTAATAAGATTTCTACAAAACAAACTTACATGCACAATGACAAAAATTAACTATGTATATACTGATTTCATGTATTCTCAAATCAGTCCTATGTAGCAAGTAGTTACTACCACTGATCTGTTTATAAATTTGTTCAGCAATAAAATAAGAAATTTAGTATAACCTTATTACCAAAATAATCCAATAGATTATGAACATTTGAAAAAAAACTTACTTCAGGACCATTTGAAAAGAACTGTAGTTAAAAGTATATCCACCAATCACCCACATAAATTTCCCATGTAAAACTGCTTTATGGGAAGCCCGACCTACAGAAGGACTGAAGGGTTTAACATTTGGCAAAATCCAGTAAGACTCAGTAGAAGGAACATTCAAAGAACAATCAGGACCTATTAAAAAAAAAAATCAAACACAATGCATTAAACAAAGACCTTAGGTTATAGAAATAGAATATAAGGATTAAGAAAATTTAAGAATTCAATGCTCATGATACTAATGAACGCAATATACATAAAATGACCTAAAATATAACTTATAGGAAAATTTCTAAGACCAAAAATAATGCCTACCAGGCAAAAAATTCATATACCCAATCAGACATAAATACCACAACCTGAAAAAAAAATCACTTAAGTAAAACGAAATATCCTATTTACTTTATTATGCTACCAGAATGCTACTGGAGTATCAGACTGCAAATCAATGTACACAAATCCTGGTTTAGTCACTAACAACAAATGTGACCTTGAGCAAGTCTGTTTGTCTCTCCCATCATCAATCTTTCATCTATAAAATAGAAATAACAATTGATCCCCTAAAGATTATCATAATTTTTTAAAAGACAATGGAAATGAAAGCATTTATAAATTATAAACTATTAAACAAATATGAAACCAAAAATTATATTTTTCTTAGTATCATTATATGAAGAACAACCAAAATTGGTATTAGTAGAGAGGCTTATTATCCTCAAAAAGAAAAAAATTATTATGCATAATAAAAAAAAAGTATTAATAAGTGCAGGATAACCTAAATAACATTATGTTAAAAACACTGCCTTTACCTACCCATCATTCAAGTTACTCATGAGACTTGATTTCCTCCTCTGTAAAATATAGGAGACTAGCCTAGATCAGGTTTCTCAAACTTAACTAATTGAAGGACTGCTCCCAAAGGAAATACATATTTCACCAAACTTAAGGTTCACAAATTATTTTAATTCTAAGGAAACTAAAATACACTGAAATAAAACTAAATATAAATTCCTTATGTTTGAAGTACTTTTATAAATATAAAACCAACAAAAATTTATAAATTGTATATAAACTTACAAAACCCGTAAAATTAATGTTTACTTAATATGATGGTAATAGTGCTTTGCTCAAAGTAAATCATTGGTCCCAAGTTGAAAATGAATTACTACAGTGCCTTTTTAACATACTTTAGCATACCTATATTATCTTGACATAATTCTCTCATCACTTTTCTTTCCTTTACCTTTAATAAATAGTTTAAATTCAATAATATGCCATATTATCATTTGAACTGCACTTGTCACAAAAGCATAAAACACCTGAGGAATATTCTTTTTAGCCTATAGTAAGTAACATCACTTGGTCTCAAATCCATAGCAAACAGGAAGGCTGACATTGCAACCAAGTGACATTTTTACTCAATTACGAGAGCAATCACTTGGCTTAAATTTGTTAATACCAAAAAGTTTTAGATTATCTTGAATCACAAAATTTTAAAATATCTGAAGAGACTCTGATGTGAGAGACATGAACCCACACAGTTCCCATTTGTTTCTGGGTTCACTCACCCTGCACTCACTCATTCATCTTCAAAGTCCTTTTCAGTGCTTGCGTGCTATTATTTTCAGGTACAAACTAGGTAGCATTCTAGCTTATCTCTTCGATAACAGCATAATCCTTTAAATCAGATACAGAAAATGTTACTGATTCTGAGTGAGAAGACTACAAACTATTCCTTGGTAACTGAAGAAATTTAAAGAATATACTGCTGCCGGAGGAGTCAAGATGGCGGAGAAGTAGCAGGCTGAGACTACTTCAGCTAGCCGGAGATCAGCTAGATAGCTTATCTAAAGATTGCAAACACCTGAAAATCCATGGGCAGATCGAAGAGAAGAAGAACAGCAATTCTGGAAACAGAAAAACAACCACTTTCTGAAAGGTAGGACCGGCGGAGAAGTGAATCCAAAGCAATGGGAAGATAGACCCCGGGGGGAGGGGCCGGCTCGCGGCAAGCGGCGGAGCAACAGAGCACAAAATCAGGACTTTTAGAAGTCTGTTTCACTGAGGGACATCGCTCCAGAGGCTAAACCAGGGCGAAGCCCACGCGGGGTCAGGGTGGCCTTAGGTCCCGCAGGGTCACAGAAGGATCGGGGGTGTCTGAGTGTTGCAGAGCTTGCGGGTATTGGAACGGGAAAGCCGGCTACAGAGACAGAGCCCACAGTAAGCTCGCAGCTCAGTGTTACCTTGAACCGGCCTCAGGCTCGGTGAGCTCAGAGCGCGGCCCGGAGGTCAGGCAGACGGGAGTAACTGGGCGCTGTTCTCTGAGCGCCCACTGAGGAGTGGGGTCCTGGGCTCTCGGCTCCTCCGGGCCGGAGACCAGGAGGCAGCCATTTGTATTCCCGTCCTCCGGAAATCTACGGCAAGCGCTCAGGGAACAAAAGCTCCTGAAAGCAAACCCCAGCGGATTACTCACCCCAGCCCCTGGTAAGGGCGGTGCAATTCCGCCTGGGGCAAAGACACTTGAGAATCACTACACCAGGCCCCTCCCCCAGAAGATCAATAAGAAATCCAGCCGAGACCAAGTTCACCTACCAAGGAGTGCGGTTTCAATACCAAGGAGAGCAGCAGAATTCCACAGGAGGAGAAAACAAAGCACGGAACTCATGGCTTTTTCCCTGTGATTTTTTTTTAGTCTTGCAGTTAATTTAATTTTTTTCTTTTTCACTTTTTGTTTTTTTTCTCGCCTCCTGGTAAAATTTGTTTTTAACTTTTACCTTTTTCTTTTTTAACGTTTTTTAACTAGTTTATCTAATATATATATTTATTCTATTTTATAATTTTCTTATTTGTTTTCTTTTTTTAAAATTCTTTTCTTTTCTTTTTTTTTCTTTCTTCCTTTTTGAACCTCTTTTTATCCCCTTTCTCCCCCCTCACGATTTGGGATCTCTTCTAATTTGGTGAAACCATATTTTCCTGGGGTTGTTGTCACCCTTTTAGTATTTTACTTGCTCCTTCATATACTCTTATCTGGACAAAATGACAAGACGGAAAAATTCAACACAAAAAAAAGAACAAGAGGCAGTACCGAAGGCTAGGGACCTAATCAATACAGACATTGGTAATATGTCAGATCTAGAGTTCAGAATGACAATTCTCAAGGTTCTAGCCGGGCTCGAAAAAGGCATGGAAGATATGAGAGAAACCCTCTCGAGAGATGTAAAAGCCCTTTCTGGAGAAATAAAAGAACTAAAATCTAACCAGTTGAAATCAAAAAAGCTATTAATGAGGTGCAATCAAAAATGGAGGCTCTCCTTGCTAGGATAAATGAGACAGAAAAAAGAATTAGTAATATAGAAGACCAAATGACAGAGCATAAAGAAGCTGAGCAAAAGAGGGACAAACAGCTACTGGACCACGAGGGGAAAATTCAAGAGATAAGTGATACCATAAGACGAAACAACATTAGAATAATTGGGATTCCAGAAGAAGAAAGAGAGAGGGGAGCAGAAAGTATACTGGAGAGAATTATTGGGGAGAATTTCCCCAATATGGCAAAGGGAACGAGCATCAAAATTCAGGGGGTTCAGAGAACGCCCCTCAAAATCAATAAGAATAGGCCCACACCCCGTCACCTAATAGTAAAATTTACAAGTCTCAGTGACAAAGAGACAATCCTGAAAGCAGCCCGGGAAAAGAAGTCTGTAACATACAATAGTAAAATTATTAGATTGGCAGCTGACTTATCCACAGAGACCTGGCAGGCCAGAAAGAGCTGGCATGATATTTTCAGAGCACTAAACAAGAAAAACATGCAGCCAAGAATACTATTTCCAGCTAGGCTATCATTGAAAATAGAAGGAGAGATTAAAAGCTTCCAGGACAAACAAAAACTGAAAGAATTTGCAAACACCAAACCAGCTCTACAGGAAATATTGAAAGGGGTCCTCTAAGCAAAGAGAGAGACTACAAGTGGTAGATCAGAAAGGAACAGAGACCATATACAGTAACAGTCACCTTACAGGCAATACAATGGCACTAAATTCATATCTCTCAATAGTTACCCTGAATGTGAATGGGCTAAATGCCCCTGTCAAAAGACACAGGGTATCAGAATGGATAAAAAAACAAAACCCATCTATATGTTGCCTCCAAGAAACTCATTTTAAGCCCGAAGACACCTCCAGATTTAAAGTGAGGGGGTGGAAAAGAATATACCATGCTAATGGACATCAGAAGAAAGTAGGAGTCGCAATCCTTATATCAGATCAATTAGATTTTAAGCCAAAGACTATAATAAGAGTTGAGGAAGGACACTATATCATATTCAAAGGGTCTGTCCAACAAGAAGATTTAACAATTTTAAATATCTATGCCCCCAACGCGGGAGCAGCTAACTATATAAACCAATTAATAACAAAATCAAAGAAACACATCAACAATAATACAACAATAGTAGGGGACTTTAACACTACCCTCACTGAAATGGACAGATCATCCAAGCACAAGATCAGCAAGGAAATAAAGGCCTTAAACGACACACTGGACCAGATGGACATCACAGATATATTCAGAACATTTCATACCAAAGCAACAGAATACACATTCTTCTCTAGTCTACATGGAACATTCTCCAGAATAGATCACATCCTCGGTCCTGAATCAGGACTCAACCGGTATCAAAAGATTGGGATCATTCCCTGCATATTTTCAGACCACAATGCTCTAAAGCTAGAACTCAACCACAAAAGGAAGTTTGGAAAGAACCCAAATACATGGAGACTAAACAGCATCCTTCTAAAGAATGAATGGGTCAACCGGGAAATTAAAGAAGAATTGAAAAAAATCATGGAAACAAATGATAATGAAAATACAACGGTTCAAAATCTGTGGGACAGAACAAAGGCAGTCCTGAGAGGAAAATATATAGCGGTACAAGCCTTTCTCAAGAAACAAGAAAGGTCTCAGGTACACAACCTTACCCTACACCTAAAGGAGCTGGAGAAAGAACAAGAAAGAAACCCTAAGCCCAGCAGGAGAAGAGAAATCATAAAGATCAGAGCAGAAATCAATAAAATAGAAACCAAAAAAAAAAAAAATAGAACATATCAACGAAAGTAGGAGCTGGTTCTTTGAAAGAATTAATAAAATTGATAAACCCCTGGCCCGACTTATCAAAAAGAAAAGAGAAAGGACCCAAATAAATAAAATCATGAATGAAAGAGGAGAGATCACAACTAACACCAAAGAAATACAAACTATTATAAGAACATACTATGAGCAACTCTACGGCAATAAATTTGACAATCTGGAAGAAATGGATGCATTCCTAGAAACATATAAACTACCACAACTGAACCAGGAAGAAATAGAAAGCCTGAACAGACCCATAACCGGTAAGAAGATTGAAACAGTCATTAAAAATCTCCAAACAAACAAAAGCCCAGGGCCAGATGGGTTCCCGGGGGAATTCTACCAAACATTTAAAGAAGAACTAATTCCTATTCTCCTGAAACTGTTCCAAAAAATAGAAATGGAAGGAAAACTTCCAAACTCACTTTATGAGGCCAGCATCACCTTGATCCCAAAACCAGACAAGGATCCCATCAAAAAAGAGAGCTATAGACCAATATCCTTGATGAACACAGATGCGAAAATACTCAACAAAATACTAGCCAATAGGATTCAACAGTACATTAAAAGGATTATTCACCACGACCAAGTGGGATTTATTCCAGGGCTGCAAGGTTGGTTCAACATCCGCAAATCAGTCAATGTGATACAACACATCATTAAAAGAAAGAACAAGAACCATATGATACTCTCAATAGATGCTGAAAAAGCATTTGACAAAGTACAGCATCCCTTCCTGATCAAAACTCTTCAAAGTGTAGGGATAGAGGGCCATACCTCAATATCATCAAAGCCATCTATGAAAAACCCACCGCAAATATCATTCTCAATGGAGAAAAACTGAAAGCTTTTCCGCTAAGGCCAGGAACAAGGCAGGGATGTCCATTATCACCGCTGCTATTCAACATAGTACTAGAGGTCCTAGCCTCAGCAATCAGACAACAAAAGGAAATTAAAGGCATCCAAATCGACAAAGAAGAAGTCAAATTATCACTCTTTGCAGATGATATGATACTATATGTGGAAAACCCAAAAGACTCCACTCCAAAACTGCTAGAACTTATACAGGAATTCAGTAAAGGGTCAGGATATAAAATCAATGCACAGAAATCAGTTGCATTTCTCTACACCAACAGCAAGACAGAAGAAAGAGTAATTAAGGAGTCAATCCCATTTACAATTGCACCCAAAACCATAAGATACCTAGGAATAAACCTAACCAAAGAGGCACAGAATCTATACTCAGAAAACTATAAAGTACTCATGAAAGAAATTGAGGAAGACACAAAGAAATGGAAAAATTTTCCATGCTCCTGGATTGGAAGAATAAATATTGTGAAAATGTCTATGCTACCTAAAGAAATCTACACATTTACTGCAATTCCTTACAAAGTACCATCCATCTTTTTCAAAGAAATGGAACAAATAATTCTAAAATTTATATGGAACCAGAAAAGACCTCGAATAGCCAAAGGGATATTGAAAAAGAAAGCCAATGTTGGTGGCATCACAATTCCGGACTTCAAGCTCTATTACAAAGCTGTCATCATCAAGACAGCATGGTACTGGCACAAAAACAGACACATAGTTCAATGGAACAGAATAGAGAGCCCAGAAATAGACCCTCAACTCTACATTCAACTAATCTTCGACAAAGCAGGAAAGAATGTCCAATGGAAAAAAGACAGCCTCTTCAATAAATGGTGCTGGGAAAATTGGACAGCCACGTGCAGAAAAATGAAATTGGACCATTTCCTTACACCACACACAAAAATAGACTCAAAATGGATGAAGGACCTCAATGTGCGAAAGGAATCCATCAAAATCCTTGAGGAGAACACAGGCAGCAACCTCTTCGACCTCAGCCGCAGCAACATCTTCCTAGGAACAACGCCAAAGGCAAGGGAAGCAAGGGCCAAAATGAACTATTGGGATTTCATCAAGATCAAAAGCTTTTGCACAGCAAAGGAAACAGTTAACAAAATCAAAAGACAACTGACAGAATGGGAGAAGATATTTGCAAACAACATATCAGATAAAGGACTAGTGTCCAGAATCTATAAAGAACTTAGCAAACTCAACACCCACAGAACAAATAATCCAATCAAGAAATGGGCAGAGGACATGAACAGACATTTCTGCAAAGAAGACATCCAGATGGCCAACAGACACGTGAAAAAGTGCTCCATATCACTCGGCATCAGGGAAATACAAATCAAAACCACAATGAGATATCACCTCACACCAGTCAGAATGGCTAAAATCAACAAGTCAGGAAATGACAGATGCTGGCGAGGATGCGGAGAAAGGGGAACCCTCCTACACTGTTGGTGGGAATGCAAGCTGGTGCAGCCACTCTGGAAAACAGCATGGGGGTTCCTCAAAATGTTGAAAATAGAACTGCCCTATGACCCAGCAATTGCACTATTGGGTATTTACCCTAAAGATACAAACGTAGTGATCCAAAGGGGCACGTGCACCCGAATGTTTATAGCAGCAATGTCCACAATAGCCAAACTATGGAAAGAACCTAGATGTCCATCAACAGATGAATGGATCAAGAACATGTGGTATATATACATAATGGAATACTATGCAGCCATCAAAAGAAGTGAAATCTTGCCATTTGCGACAACATGGATGGAACTAGAGCGTATCATGCTTAGCGAAATAAGTCAAGCAGAGAAAGACAACTATCATATGATCTCCCTGATATGAGGAAGTGGTGATGCAACATGGGGGCTTAAGTGGGTAGAAGAAGAATCAATGAAACAAGATGGGATTGGGAGGGAGACAAACCATAAGTGACTCTTAATCTCACAAAACAAACTGAGGGTTGCTGGGAGGAGGGGGTTTGGGAGAAGGGGGTGGGATTATGGACATTGGAGAGGGTATGTGCTTTGGTGAGTGCTGTGAAGTGTGTAAACCTGGTGATTCACAGACCTGTACCCCTGGGGATAAAAATATATGTTTATAAAAAAGAAAAAATTTTAAAAAAAGAAAAAAAAAGAATATACTGCTGCCAAAAATATATTTTAATTCCCATTCAAAATCACTTAGAATTCAAGTTGGCAAACAACAAACCATGAGCAAACTCCAGGCCACTATCTGTTTTCATAAACAACATTTTATTAGAACACGTCATGCTCATTCAAGTACGACCGGTAACTGCTTCCGCACGAGTACAGCTGAATACCTGCAACATAGACTGTGTGGCCTACAAAGACAAAACTCACAGAATGGTTCACCAATCTCTACGTAGACTGAAGAGAAATGAGATCATATGGACGTTATATATAAGTAATATATTCATTGGTATGAATTTTTGTATCTTGTTTTCTTAAAAAGGAAATGTAGATTTATTTTAAATCAGGAATAATAAAGCAAATAGGGTAAAATGTCAACAACAGGTGAAAATGGGGGTAAAGGGCGCTTTCATAGTCTTTGTACTATTCTTATTCTTGCAATTTTTTCATAAATTTAAAACTTTCTAAGTAAAAACTTAAAAAAAGTCTACCACCTAAAGGCAGAGCTGGGAGCAGTCAAATAATACCCAGGTATTATTTGACAAAGAGCTTGACAGAGAATTAATAGCACGTAAAACTCTTGAGAGTCAGAACCATATTTAAAGTGTAATATGGGGGCGCCTGGGTGGCTCAGTAGGTTAAGCCGCTGCCTTCGGCTCAGGTCATGATCTCAGGGTCCTGGGATCGAGTCCCGCATGGGGCTCTCTGCTCAGCAGGGAGCCTGCTTCCCTCTCTCTCTCTCTGCCTGCCTCTCTGTCTACTTGTGGTTTCTCTCTGTCAAATAAATAAATAAAATCTTAAAAAAAAATTGTTTAAAGTGTAATATGTTTATGAAACCTATGCTAAAGCAAAATATTTCAGAGCAGGTTTGTGGTAGGCTATATAAAGCCCCTCGCCCCAAAGAAGTCTAGGTCCTAATCACTGGAACCTGTGAATGTTACCTTATCTGGCAAAAGGAACTTTGAAGATATGACTAAATTAGGAATCAAGCTCAGAAGTTTATCCTGGATTATCCAGGCAGGCTCTGAATGTAATTACAAGTTTCCTTAACAAGAGAGGAAGATGTGAATACAGAAGAAGAAAGCAATATGACCACTGAAGGCAGCTGTAGTGTAAGCTTTGATAGTGGAGGAAGGGAAAACTAGGAACCGCAGCTCTAGAAGCAGGAAAAGTCAAGGATCTAGAAAAGATCTAGAGCCTCCAGGAGTGTGACCTTGCAAGCCCTGAGATTTTAGACCAGTGAAACTGACTTCACACTTCTTATCTCAGATGGTAAGAGATTAATAAAGGTGTATTGTTTCAAGACATCAGGTTTATGGTAATTCATTATAGCAGTTATAAGAAACTAACATGTATAACTAAATTTATTACTTAATTTATTTAAATATTGTTATTTAATACAGAAAAACAAGATTCTAAAGGTTTTTTAAATTTTACTCCGTAATCTAAAAAATCTGATTTTCTACACAAAATAGGAGTTAAAATTTTTCTTATCTTTGTTACTACCATATCTTACTTCCGGCAATTATTAGAAGAAATGTCTATAGTCAAACTCTATAGATTGTCTTTATTTCGTTCTAAATTAGGAAATTTATAAATAGAATGAGATTTATGAATATGGCTTAAAAGTTTAAGGAAAACTAGATAGCTTAATTTGTAGCACGCTGTGTTCTATAACTAAAATAATTAAAAACATCATTTTATAGGGTGCCTGAGTGTGGCTCAGTGAGTTAAGCATCTGACTTTGGCTCAGGTCATGATATCAAGGTCCTAGGATCAAGTCCCCCATCAGAGTCCCTGCTCAGCGGACAATCTTGTCACTCTCCCCTGCTCATTCTCTCTCTCAAATAAATAAATGAAATCCTTTTTTTAAAATGTAATTTTATAAACTGAACATTAATTTAAAACATAAATAACTACAAAGATTATACTATACATAAAGGCGTCACCATCCATTAAAAATCTAATATTGATATCTACATTTAAGGCCCTCAAAGAGTCCCTTTTTAGTTTTTTTTAAGAGAGTGGGGAAGGGGCAGGGGGAGAGGAAGAGAGAGAATCTTAAGCAGACTCCACTCTGGGCAGGGCTCAATCTTAGGTCCCTGAGATCATAACCTTAGCCAAATTCAAGAGTCGGATGCTTAACTAACTGAGCCACCTAGGCGCCCCAAGACTCCCTTTTTATAAAAATATATCCATGAGGGACGCCTGGGTGGCTCAGTGGGTTAAAGCCTCTGCCTTTAGCTCGGATCATGGTTCCAGGGTCCTGGGATGGAGGCCTGTGTCGGACTCTCCACTCAGCAGGGAGTCTGCTTTCCTTCCTCTCTCTCTGCCTGCCTCTCTGCCTACTTGTGATCTCTGTCAAATAAATAAATAAAACCTTAATATATATATATATATATATAATTTCCATGAAAAGTCCTCTATCTACCACTTCCTAATGTGGCCCCTTATGCAGCCCCTCTGCATTAACTCTTCCTGCACAACTTCTCTCTATCTCCTCAAGGTATGCAGAACTCAGCTGTCTTGAAAAGATGGAATAAACTAATTCACATTACAGTGGGGGTTTCATAAAGATTTAATATGCTACATTTTCCACAGGTTGTGCATCATTTATAATCCAAAGAGCACAAATGAATTTCTAATGCTGTAACTTTGGAGATTAAAGGCTGTTGAGAGATTTCTAAAGGGAAAATGCTATTCTACACACAATCATAGAGAGTAGAATTATACTCTGATCTCTCCCAAATGTGTATCTCTAGTCCCACAATCCCTCTTGAATTCCAGGTTCAAAGAGAAATGACCTATATGACATCTCCACCAGCTGGATGTCTAATAATAATCTCAAACTTAACATTTCCAAAACTAAAATCTTAACTCTTCCCTTTCAAATCTGTTCCCTCACTAGTGTTCACCATCTCAGTAAATGGCACTTCCATTCACCTCACTGTTCAGGACAAAGACCATGGGGCTTTTCATTTCTACTAGACACCAACCACCAATTCTTTCCTTAACAGCTACCATCCTAGTCCTAGCCACCTATTTGGAACTATTTGGAACAAGAGTCTCCAAAAACTGGTTTCCTTATTTCCATTCTGGTTCCCTTCCCATCACATTCTACTCTCCACAATGCAACCAGAGTAATTAAAAATATGAATTCACTCCTACTCAAAATCCTTCAGTGGTTTCCCATCACACTTCAAACAAAATGAAAAATTCCTAACATAGCCCAACACCTATGAGTGGTCTCAGTATATACTTACGGAATGAATGAATAAAAATAACCTTAGAGCTATAAAAGATCAAAAGTATGAGCTATGAAGTAAACCAAGATTTTCAACTTACTAGATATGAAGTTACTTCTTCAAGCTCCTTTACAGTAATCCTAATCCTTTTTTTTTTAAGATTATTTATTTAATTATTTATTTGACAGAAAGAGAGCCAGAAAGGGAACCCAAGCAGGGGGAGAGCGGGAGAAGCAGGCTTCCCGCTGAGTGGAGAGCCCCAGGCGAGGCTCAATTCCAGGACCCTGGGATCATGACCTGAGCGGAAGACAGACGCTTAACTTAAAGACTGAGCCACCTAGGTGTCCCAGTAATCCTATTCTTATTATTAAGTCAGTCCCCTCATTTTATATATAAGAAAACTAAGTATACTTGAGGCAATCTATGTTAATAAAGCCTAGTGTCATTAGATATTACAAATAGACATGTCAAAGAAAAAAGGAAAATTACAAGTGAAAAATTCCTATAATCCCAAGGGGCTCCTGGATGGCTAAGTCGGTTAGCAAACTGATCTTTATTTTGGCTCAGATCATGATCTCAGGGTAGTGAGATCAGCCCTACATCAGGCTCCACACTGGGCAGGAAGTCTTCAAAATAAGTCCTATAATAGCAGGAAAATCAAATAGAGAAAAAAATTGCAAAGATAAAATCGAGAATAAAGAAAGAACTGCAAAATGTTTAAAGTTCTTCCAAAGTAATTCCAGACCACTAAATTACCTTCCAAAGTGTTGTGTTTTGCACTGGAAAAACTGGACAAGTTTTTCTAAAGGAATCTATCTCTGATTTTATAATGGAAATCAATACAAAATCAATACCAAAAAATGTGTATAACACAAATGAAATTTATAAAATAACTTAGCTTCCATATAAAGAAAGATAAAAATTTAAAGTTTTCAGATGAGTGAAACAGCAATCCCCCAAAGGTCCAAAAATTATTAATAGATTTATATACAAATTTTCGATGTTACTAGAAAACCTGTAATTGCTATATACAAAGATAAAGAAAGGAAAACCTGACAGTAAAATTCGATCTCCCTCAGAAGATTAATTGTTCCTCAGTAATAATAACTTAACAGCAGGCTTTGATTTTTAAAAACAAGAATTACTCTGAGTGGAGTTTCTCTGTATCATTTAAAGTAAGAAAAGAAACCCCAAAATTATGCAGTCATATAAGGGATTTTCAGGGGAAAAATTCATCTTTCTCTAGAATTTTGGACTTCCTAATATAGTTTTAGCTCATACTTTTAATTCATATTTAATCTAAGTCATGATGAAAATTATCAAGGTGGTATAGACTTAAAAGGCCAAATTATATTTATTTTCTTTTTTCAGTTCTCAATTAAAAACGCTAAATTAGCGCTAACTTTGTACCAAATGCAAATGGTTAAGCTAAATTTCTTTCAATACATCTATGTTGCAAATATCACTTTTAGTATTTTAAATAAAACTAATAACAGAAATATAAAATACATATACACATATATACATATGAACTCTAATAGTATAGAGGGCACTATAGTACAGAGTACCACTATATTCTGGTATAGTGTATCAGCTAGATTTCTTTGGTTGTAAGCCACAGAAACTAATTTCGGCTACTTTGAGGAAAAAAATAGGAATTACTGGAGAAATTCAGAGAATTTCAAAATGAGGCTAAAAAATCAAGTTTAGAATAGACAACTATCTGTATTCATCATCCCATCACGACTACTTTAACTAAATGAAAGGCAATTTCCCAAAGTTGGACTGCTAACAGAAAAGGAAAAAAATACGCTGAGAAGGGAGATTTTAAGAACTGTGTATGTAACTTATTGTAATCATCCCAGAAATAATTTTATGATTTAGTATGTATACTGAATCTGAAGTTCTCCAAAAAAAAAGCAAAACAAGGTAACAAAAGTATAAGTCATCTTCTAACAGCACTGAAAAATCTGATTTTGTTTCAGTATCCAAAGTATTCTAAACATTTTCTAGCCCCACTAAACCAATCTCCAAAGGTCAGGCATGAATTTTCGTGTATTGTGAATGTTCACAGCTGTTTTGACAGTATTTTAATTTTATAGAACAATGAGTTGTGTGAATGGTAATCATTATACTGTTCTGTTCCAGGAATATTTGGTTCTCTCAGTTTAGGTCAGTGATGCAATTATAATATAGACAGGAACTGTCCTGTTGGCAAAGAAAAGTATTTTCCAACATATTATTTTGAGTCGTGGAAGGATTAAAACAAAGTTTTATGGACTTTGGTTCTGATTAGTTGAAAATGATTAATACAGAGTTTGCTAGGACTGAGAGCAGGATTTGTTTATTCTACTTCTCTAAGTCAGAAACATTAATACAAGAGCTTGTTTCAACATCAGGTAAGCTTCTCTAAGGAGGGAAGTTACTCATCTCACACAATATCCCGTGAATTGTATTGTAACTCAGAGCTCAGTAGGTTTCACTCTCTCTCTACACTTACTTTCCTGGTGATCTCATCTGACTTCATGGCTTAAGTACCACCAATAGTTTCCAATTTAATATTTTTAAGACCCAAATGTATAGCTACAGTACAGACATCCTCCACTAAACCCCAACTATCTGTTCAACATCTCCACTTAGATGTCTAAAAGACATTTCAAACTTCACGCACCGAAGTCAAACTAATTTTCCTCCTAAACTCTTCTTCATATCCATTGGTAACTCTACCTTACCTCTGTGGTCTAAAAAATCTTAGTCATTTTGACTCTTTTCTTTCCCTCACCCATACGCAATGTGTCAGCAAATCTTATTAACCCTGCTTTTTAAGTTCCATTTAACACTCAAGCCACTCTTACCCCTCCACTGCCTGCCCACACTACTATCACCTCTCATCTGGATAATAATTATAGCAGTAACCTCTTAACTGGTACTATGCCTTCAATATTCTCAATTAGAAGCCAACAGAAACCTTTAAAAACTAAGTCAGATTAGATCAATCTTCTGCTCAAAATTTTTCCGTGGTTCCCCATTTCACCAAGGGTAAAAGTCAAAATCATTAGAGCTGTCCCCAATGCTAAGGCTTAGCTAACCTTCACATACCTCCATCACTCCAGTAAACCTTAAGCCCCATATCTCCAATCCTCTCCCCTGTTCTGTAACTTCTCTGAGCTCCTATCTGACTAATCTTCCATTAGTAATTCAACTCTAGGCACACTGGCCTTTTAGTTGGTCCTCAAACACAAAGGGCATGTTGCTACCTTAGGGCTTTTGTACTGACTGTTCCAACTGCCTAGAATATTCTTCTCCTAAGTAAGGATATAGTTAATTCCTTCACATGTACCAAGTCCTTGCACAAATGTCACCTTCTCAGTAAGGCCTAAACTGACCACTCTATTTTAAACTGTAACTCCCATCCCCATATCTACCCCTCTTTCTCTGCTCTACTTTATTTTTCCACAGCACTTATCCCTTTCTAATATACTGTACTTATAACATGTATATTATGTTCATTGTCTGTGATCTCTCTCCCAGTTTAATGTACGTAAGCTACATAGAGATCCTTGATTTCTTTGTTCCACGATATATCCGAAAGGCATAGAATAGTGACTAAAACTTAGTAGATGCTCAAAAAATTTTGTTACATAAATGAATATAATATATATTTATACACACACTCACAGACCCACACACACATTCTCAATGCTACCTTTAAACAATTTTTCAAGTAGGTTAGGAATAAAAACTTAATTTTATTGACTTGCAAAAAGTCAGATCTGCTGATTTTACTAGTAAGAAGAATGACTAAAAGAAAAGAATTAAATTTAATATATTACCTGTCATTAAAGTTAAATAAAGTAGAGAGACAATGTTTATTATCATTAAACATAAAAAGGAAAAGGTAATTTATCCAGTGAATTTTTTAAAGGTGCTACATTTAAAGTACGCAACTCTGATGCATACTTACATACTAAAGTAACTAAGCATGTCCTGGTATGTCATATGGCTAGCGCAGAAAAAAACACTTCAAGATAAAATATTCAAGAGTTTAAATTAAAACGTTTTATATTTTTCTAAAACAACAACATTATCAAGTTTTTACAACCTGAATGAAAGCAGAGGTTAAGTGTATGTTCTGGTAGTCAATACTGCCACCTACTGGCAAATGTTAAAATCTAAAACCAAAGGATTGCAATACTGGAAAACAAAGAATCCAAGAACCACAAGCTCAAATTCAGTTGTTTTTCTCAATATTTAAAGTCATTTTTTATAAATTAAGTACATTAAGTAATTTATTATAGTACTCATCTTCTGAAACATTTATACTTGAATGTCTATATATCATTAAACTAGTTTTATTCATTTATTCAACTCCAGAAACCAATATTGCACCGTATGTTAACTAAGTAAAAATAAATTTAAGAAATAATAATAATAGTTCCCTCAGCAACAACAAAAAACTTGAATGCCTACTACACGTCAAGCACTATAATATGTACTGGGGACACAAACATGATCAAAACATAATCATTCTTAACTTCATGGAGCTTATACTCCAGTAGGAAAGAAAATTAAAAATCAAACATACATAAATGTGATAAGTGCTATAAATTAAAAAGGTAGGGTCTTAGGAAAGCATACAACAGGAGAATCCAACCTGGTCTTAGAATGTTAATGGGGTAAGGTATTCCTGGATGAAATTCAGAAATAAGAAAGGCCGTGAAATACTAAGGGTCAAAGAGACATGAAAGAAACTGAAATAAGGGGTGCCTGGGTGGCTCAGTGGGTTAAAGCCTCTGCCTTCGGCTCAGATCATGATCCCAGGGTTCTGGGATCAAGCCCCGCGTCGGGCTTTCTGCTTGGCGGGGAGTCTGCTTCTCTCTCTCTCTCTTTCTTTCTCTCTCTGCCTGCCTCTCTGCCTACTTGTGATTTCTAATAAATAAATAAAATCTTTAAAAAAAAAAGAAAGAAAGAAACTGAAATAAGTTCAAATAAAGTATGAGTTTAAATAAAGAATCAGAGGCTCTATATAAAACTATCAAATTCTCTGATTTGTATATGTAGATATTATCTTTTAATCAATAATTTAAAGGCTTAACACAACAAACTCCAATCTTTATATGAGAACCAAGTCTTAACTGAACTGAAATACTATAAACAATGAATATCCTGAAGACATTTAAAAGGACTGAACAGTAGGATTAAGCAGGACATTCTGGAATAGGAAAGGAACATCACAGGAACAACTGTTAAATGGTTAGATAATGGTCATGTATATAAAGACGGTGACCTATTTTTCATCTCTATAAAATAGGGGAAAAATGTCTTGTGTAATGGATTAAGAAAAAGAAAATCAGACGCTGAAGCCTACGGGTTTATTTTTTTAACCTGTCTACTTCCACCATCTGTCCCACATTGCAAAGTTTTTTTCTGAGTAGACATCAGAGAACTACTTATACCACTCCTTGTCAATTAAGGCAACAATCTACATTTTAAAATATTTTATTTGGGGGCGCCTGGGTGGCTCAGTTGGTTAAGCGACTACCTTCGGCTCTGGTCACGATCCTGGAGTCCCCGGATCAAGTCCTACATCAGGCTCCCTGTTCCACGGAGAGTCTGCTTCTCCCTTTGACCTTCTCTGCTCTAATGCTCTCTCTTTCACTCTCTCTCTCAAATAAATAAATAAAATCTTTTTTTAAAAGTTTAAAAATTATTTTATTTGGATTTTGTATTTGTTTGAGAGACTCTAATCATATAAACCCCCTTCTTGTTTGGGAAAATCTCTCTCGTGTGATTTCTGTTCGGAAACGGGATCCCTTCTACTCATGGATCAGAGAAGCTAACTTCTCTTTATGCATCTCTAGGCAGCCAAGGTATGAGTAGGACCTCAGCCAAACAGATGCTACTAAGCAGGACTTTGAATCTTAACAAGTGATAAAAAGGTGTAGGAAACACTTAGAATTCTCTCTAGCCATGCCTGAAGCATGTTGTATGCACAGTAAGGATCCCAGTGGGAATCCCAGGGTCCAGTGGAGTGACATGAATATTCTCATCCAACATTCCTGTGGCTTCATCTTTCAGGTAACCATGAATCTACCCCACCTGCCTTTCCGTTGTACTTGACCCTTTCCAACCAAGGTTCGACCAGCCTTTCATCTCTCTTCAGAGCTATTGGGGACCCTTCTGTATTAGGGTATAGGTTAGGAGAACCAAAACTAAGCTGCTTAAATAAGCTAAAACTAAATTTCTCCCTAATGATAAATTCTAGAAGCAAATAGGCAAGTAATATTGGTTACTAAAGTTATTGTCATCTACCACCATTTGGAAAGATCTCAATGATCTACAAGTTCCACAGAGCACTTCCACTCGTGTCCTGCTGACCTGAACTTAGTACTACAGCCATACCAGCTGCAAGGGAGCCTGAGAAATGTGGTATGCAGCTGGAATGCCATGTGCTAAAAACAAGGGAAAAACGAATTCTGGGCAACAATGGTCTCTGCCATGCTTTCCAATAAGTGCCTTTTCTGCTCAAGTAAGCCAGAACTGCTTCTGCTTATAATCAAAGACTTCCAGTGATTCAGATTTTGTTTAATTTATGTAAAAGACAGAAACCTGGAGCCCCTCTAATTAGGGAATTGATAGCCTGGGGGGAAGGGTAGAGACACTACAACTTGGATGCTGCTTTGAAATTCTCTACATATGAACATAAACTCAATTTATTGTATCATGATTTTGATGTCTTTTAAAAATTCCTCATCTGTCTTAATGTTTGGAAGCCATCTCTAAAGAAAATTACTTTTTAAAGCTCCCTTTTCCCCTTCTGTGACTTATTAGGACTTAAATAATTTTATTAACTGAAAATCATCACAGAAGCAGATGAGCCCACAGAGGTCCCTATCCTTTAAATAATCTAATATGTATATATCATCTTTGACAACCATACATTATTATAATTACACATAATACAACAAACCTGTATGCTTTTCAACATGCCTTTCCCTAAATTTTTATTTTTTTATTTTTTTAAAGATTTTATTAATTTATTTATTTGACAGAGATCACAAGTAGACAGAGAGGCAGTCAGAGAGAGAGAGGGAGAAGTAGGCTCCCCGCTGAGCAGAGAGCCCGATGTGGGGCTCGATCCCAGGACCCCGAGATCATGACCCGAGCCGAAGGCAGAGGCTTAACCCGCTGAGCCACCCAGGTGCCCCTCAACATGCCTTTCTAAAGGAAAGGGGGGGCAGTTAACATTGATGGCGCCATCTTCCATTAAAACAAATTCCTCTCTAATTTGGAAAAATTCCTCAAACAGTAAAAAGATGATAGCAAATGATTAAGGAAGAAAGAAGAAAAAGTTAAGGGAGGGAAAAGTATGGTGATGGGTAAGCAGAAATCTTCAAAGGTACCCACAAAAAACTAAATTAGAAAGAGGAACAGAAGCCAGGTGGGACAAGCACTACAGAAATGTTAGGAGGGGAATCCAAGACTTAACATAAAGCTGGGCTTCCCCTCCACACTTGTCCTCTTTAATAAAATCTGTTTCTAGAAAGCAATACTTTTTTTTTTTTTTTTGGTATATTAGCATAGGCCCAAAAGAGTAAGTAAAATGAACCAACATAAAAGGATAAAATATAATGGAGGTAGCAATAATCTTATTTTTAACCCAAAGAATCTAATTCCAAATAACACATTATAAAAACGTGCCAGATTTTGAATCTCATAAATTGCCTCCTCAGCTCTCATTTTTAAATATCTCGAGTTCTTTGATCATTCCCCAGATGTCCTAGAAACAAATTTCTCTGTCATTTCCCCCTTAATGATTCCTCCCCATTCTACGTATCTGAAATAGAAACATCATTTTCTCCCTAGCAGTTCTGGTAGTAATTCCAGCTACTTTAAGCTACACTTCCTTAAATACAAAACCAGGGATCAGGTCTGAAGCTCAAAGGAACCAATATATATGTCATCTGTCATGAAAGAAGCATAATATCACTTTCACCAAGTACCCTACCCTCAAAACATTCACATCAGCTCAGAGATCAACTCTTTATCTATTAAGAATAGTGGTCTGACTTCTGTACAACATTTTATATTTATTTTTAAAAGTTATATGTAAAATACAGATATATTTCTGTGGGTATAAATATGGGACTATTCATATTATCCCTTTGCTTTAAAAGTGAACATGCCCAGTATTTGCTACCCCATTTCCAATTTCTTATATGTAAGAGTCAGGAATTTCCTTTGTCTTAAGGCACTACTGACAAGAATAATAAAATGTGAAAGGTCAAACAAAAGCCAAAAAACAAAAGATAACATTTGAGCTAGACTTTATAAACCCCCAGAAAACAAAGCATTTTAAAGAAGGACTAGTTAAAAAAAAAAAAGAAAGAAAGAAAGAATAAAAAAGAACAGAGATGTTCACAGAGAATAGCATACAAACATATTCTTCTTTTGCTTTCAAGACTGTTGAAATGAGATGGAAGACTGAGAGCCACTGAAGACCACTTTGAAAAACACTGTGTATAAGCTACACTTCTATTTCTCAGGCCTTAATTTCAATAAATGTAAATATATTCCTGATGTACCATTCTCTCCAAAGAAAAGGACATTATTTTAGTTTCAAGACTAAAATGAAAAAAAAAAATGGTGTACTGAGGCACTTTTAGGAGAAGAAAGATGACAAACTATTAAAATAACCACTTAACAAAATACATGCTCCTGTAATTAAAGAACATAGAGAAATCTGTCTCTATCATAATCAAAATAGGTAACCAAATTCATTTCAGTAAGAAATCACTCATATTTTGTGTCAGTGCAACTAATTTTTTTAGTGAGATAACATGGATTTAAGATGGGCATAATTTATACAAAGCCTAAATTAATTCCTCTTAACAAGTACTCAGCATACTTAGTAACATTTTTTTTCTTAAAGTCATCTAAAGAATGATGACTACAACTATATGAGGAGCACGTTCTCTTTGGTTTTTACTTAGGACCTACTGCTACCCTGTACTATAACACATGATCATGTGATTTTGGATTACTTATTTCTTGAGTCAAAACTGCCTCAATCAACAGGATTAGCATGCTGGCACAAAGCAAGCTCTCAATATGTAATTACAATTAGCACAAAGTAAGCTCCAGAAAGGTAAGTATATGGATAACTAGATGTACCTCTTCATTTAATTCCACAATGACAAAGTTTATGATTTTATAGCCAAATACTTAAGTAAGCTAAAACTCTTCAATGTAGTCTAAAATTAATATTTAATCATAGATACTTATAAAAACTGTTTAGCAATTCTTCCCCAGAAATATTACTCTTGAATAAGCAGCTGAAATCCTTAATACTAATCCTTAATGAAATTTTTTAAATACTTCAAAAAATAGTCTGTTCTTTTAAAAAAATAGCCACAAGAGGTCAGTCTTTCCTAAGAAATAAATTTAAACCCTGCCATGAAGATAAGCATTTTTGCAATATACTATTACCCATTACAAGTCAAATTTGAAGGCAACCTGCATTAAATTCAGTCAAGTCATCAAATTTTTCAGCATTCAGCCAAAAATTCCAGAATATCACACTGATCACACACCCACAATTTAGAAAGATTGCCAAGAAGCACTTGATTCTCAAAACAGGGTATAGACACAACTCTAGTTGGGAAGAAACAAACATCCTAAGAAGTTGATTGTTCATCTGAAAATTCTAAAAATAAAATACATGAGATCTGGGTGTGCAAACTGTAACAAAACAAATGAATATAGAATCTTTTAATCTTATTAAATATATGAATCAATGTTTCAAAAGCCATCACACCACACATGCTTACCTTGCCAACTATCATTGCAGACACACAATTTTTCTCCTGTTAGGTCACAGTAACCATGATCAGGACTGCCGCAATTGGCTTTACAATAAGGAATATCACAAGCTTCACCCTTCCAGTATTTATCACATTCACAGTACACTTGACTTGGAACAGAAATACTAGTTGTACACTTCCCATGACCAGAGCAATTGTTAGGACATGAATTAATTCTGTAAAATATAATACATATAGATTCAAATTCAAAGTAATTAAAAAAGAATTTTGATTGATATTTTGTAAACCTTATTTATCACTTTTATGTTGTGTTTGATATGTTCTGTTTAACCCAATTTCACAATGTGACTTCAATTCTTTACTCTGGACCCTTTTATACCTAATGCAATTCAGTTAATTGCAACTGACTTTTGCAATTGACTTTAACTCATTCAATGAGTTTACTTTGCTACCAAGGCTCCAAACCTCCAAGAACTCCACACTCAACATTTGCAGGATCTATACAGTTCCAAACACAATGTTTTGTAAAGAATTAAGTACTCAAACGTTCTGAATATATATTTTATAGAAAATAATTAAATTCATGAATATCTGAGATTAAATGAAAAGCTAAAATTTAGGCTGGTTATATAATAATATTTACATAGCATGCTATCACCTATACACTGCCACGGAAGAATAGGGATGCTTATCACATTTTATTTTAAAGCCCTTTGACCAATTACATTCTACTACACATTTATTTTTCCTTGCATATATATAAGATAAATAGGTTCTATAACAGCTTGCTGATTTTAAATTCTAATAGTCTGAAGATATTTACAACATTTTATTCATGCAGGAAAATTCTCTAGTCATATTCTACATTCCTGAAGAAAAGGGAAAAAAGAAGTGTATCAAGTTCTTCTGTGGGCATTCCCATGAAAGCACGTGGCTCCTCCACTTCATGTAAGTGAGACTTCCAGGCATGAAAATTTATATAAAGTATCAGATGCATAATAGAGTCTTAACAAAAATCATTTTCTTATTTTAGAGGAGACAGTGGTATATTCATTTACTTTATTTTAGGCCTTAATTTCCTTACTTGTAAAATGGGAAAAATACCCACTAGACAGAACAGTTGTAAAGAGAACCAAAGAACATAGTGCACGCAGAGTATCCAGCACAACCTCTGGAAAGCAAAAGGACTACACAAACTTGGTTCGCACACCCATCTTCAAATACCTTCGAGCACAGACACAGATGAAGACCCCTGTGATCCTACATGATTGCTGCTACAATTTCCCTAACTTGTACTTGTTCATTTAATCCTTTACTGACAATCTTAAAATTCATAATTAATTGCCAACCCAACTTGCTACCATAATGTCCTGAGACTTAGAATACAAACTCAAACAGTACTTTGAGGCATATGATTAGGATTTTATGTCACGTAGGAAAAGATCTTATAATTCTGAAATTTAACACACTAGCCTGCTCCTCATATAAAAGACATTTATAAAAGCAATAAATTATTTAAAGTCAAGTTATAAGAATCATTATAATACAGAATTTTAAAAAAAAACTTACGAATAAAAAATGTTGAAACCAGTTAGATTATATGCAGCATCACTAAAAAAATGTAACAGTGCATAGCCAGATGTTGTAACAACTTCAGGCACAGTTTCATTTCCCCGGATTTCAGGAACAATCAAACCACTGTAAGAGAGCAAAATTGAATGCAATATATATTAATATGCATATGACTTAATCACATTAAAACTTACTCAAAAAATATTGTCAGCATCACTAAAAATCTGTAACAGAAGAAGCAACTAGAAGGATAAGCCTAAAACAAGCTTCTCTCCCATTTTCACCCAATTAGCCCTCTACTGCTGCCAAGGGACCAAGGTTCATTCTCGTGTCATCACCCTCTCTTCTTCCCGGACACCCGCTGGATCGCAGTGTCCATTTCCCCCTTTATCCTCCTACCCATCCTGTTATAATACTACAGAGTGGTCTCTTAAGTCACGTGCTAACCTTCTCTTAAAGCCGGCAAAGAGCCTTGCTATCTCTCCCTCTGGTGGCAAATTCTGATGAAGCTGGAAGGAGAATACTCCACCCCAGCGAAGGGACTACAGTGACTTTCTGGTTAAACCTGTACACTTCCAGGACACTTATCCAGGTATTTCAGGTCATTAGAAAAAATGTTTGCATACTCATACAACTTATATTAATATTCCAAAAGACATTTAAGTCCATATTCACACAAAAGAAAACTAACAAAGGGAGAGGCAGATATTAATGTGCAAGAGTTCAGAGTCAGTAATCAGTTAGTAATTGCTACTTTTCCCTTTTTCAATCTCCATATGCATTAGGAAAAATTACATATCTTCATTTACTAATACCATCCTACCCTCTCTAAATCTGTGAAAACATGCACTATGAGAAAAGAAGCTGCTAACAACAAATTACATTACTCGAAATAGTCCGTTCCTTTTAGCAATGTTAAATTAATGTATAGGCGTCACCAGGAACTGAACTATCTCATTCAAATCATATTTGCCAGAACAAAATGAAATACAATAATCAAATGATTTATTTTACAAACACATTCTCAAAGTAAACAAATGAAAAAGCAATCAAATCTTGATGCCTTTCTAATTATTACTGCATCTACTAACCTATGTTTGTGAAGGAACAAAAAATTTAAAGGGGACTGTCAAAAGAATTCTAATTCTATACTACCAATCTTAGTTACATATATTTTTCACTAAAGTGAGATTACTTTGAAGTGAGTACATTATTAAAAATAATATTCCCAGGTCTTTATAATAGATATAATTAACCTCTCTGAAACAAAGGACAGATATGTTTATTGGTTATTTATTTAAGAGTGTGTGGTTTTTTTTAAAAGATTTTATTTATCCTTTTGACAGAGAGAGAGATCATAAGCAGGAAGAGAGGCAGGCAGAGAGATAGGGGGAAGCAGGCTCCCTGCTGAGCAGAGAGCCTGATGCGGGGCTCGATCCCAGGACCCTGAGATCACGACCTGGGCTGAAGGCAGAGGCTTAACCCACTGAACCACCCAGGCGCCCCATAAGTGTTGTTTTTTTTTTTAAAGAGTAATTTATTTCAAAAATAAATAAAAGAAATTTAATTGAAGAATTTATTTTTAAAAATAAACTTTATAAGAGAGGGTTTCCACATCTTATATGACACATCAAGCAATTGGACCAACTAACCCTTCCACTGAAGTCAACTAGAAAAATGACAAATTACATTAAAAAAAAAAAATCAGTTTGAAGGTCCTGGAGAACTAAGAAGATGGTGAGCCCAGGTACTGGGGCCACTTCTTATGGGCATTTGCTGATTTCAAAGTTGGCGGTGAGGTTTGAAGGGCTGAGAAACTGGGTTGTTTTACAGAGGTAGAAAACCAAAATTGGACCCCAAGGACTTTAAGTAAAAGTGAACTAGTAAAAGATCAACTCTCTAGGAGACTGCATTACAGCTTGGGTGTAAATCACCTCAGTATCTAAATTCAGTTGATTGGATTGCTAGTGTCCCCAGGCACTCTCTATAGGAATATATTATCTTTCTAAACTTCAAATTATTTCTACATGTGATTTTACAAGCATGATGTCCAGCACAGAGTTGTCCAGCACACAATCAAAAAATAACACTTCTCTATTACAATCCATTCTCCACATTCTAAAGTCTTGCCTATAGAATAAAGCCCCATTTCCTTAATGTGGTAAAGAAGAAAGCAATACTACAGTGATAAAGGAATATAAAACCAGAGTTATTATTCTGACTATATTACTTCCTAGCTAGGCAACTTTGAACCACTCGGAATCATTTTGTACCTCAATTCTTCATTTATGAATGGAGAATTTATAAACTCCGTGGCAATAATAATTCCTAACTAAAGGGTTACTGTGAAGATTAAATGAGTTATTATATATAAAGAACTCTTGCATACTGCCTGGCACATAATAACCATGCAGTAGATGTAATGATTACTGTTTATTGGGTAATCCGGCTCCTACCAATCCCTTCACATAGCCTATGATCAAATTACTCATAACTACTTCTATTAGCCCAAAACATAAAGCTCTTTAATGCATCTGTGCCTTTGTACATATGTTTTTCTCTATCGAGAATGTCCCATCTGGCCCCCATACTTTGTCTATTCTACTTCTGCCCATGATGAAATTCACCATGAAGAATTAGTTACTTCTAAAATCATATAGCACTCTTTTCATAACCTAATTACAATACTTATGTGCTGGGTAAAAAAAAAAAAAAAAACTGTGTGCATGCTGCCAAACTGCTGTGTACTGATCATAGCCTCCAAATCCTCGGAATTTCCCAAGTGATAGGATTGTCTCCATTATTCATGGGAACTCTGTGATTGTTCATGCTAATGAGGGGACTCAGGATGGGAGCTGGCCACACCAGAAAGACCAACATGCAATTAAAGGGTTGAGGCTTTGAGCCACAAGAAATCAATCCAAATTCCAGAGAGAGCAGGAGGACTAGAGACAGTTCTACCTTGTGGCCAATGATTCAATCAATCATGCCTATATAACGGAACCCCAACAAAAACTCTGGACACCTGTGGATCAGGTAAGCTTCCTAGATGATGAGACACATTGGTATGCTGGAAACGTAACATATCCCAAGGAAATTGTCTGTGATCCTCCAAGACCTCAATCTATGTGTCTCTTCATTTGGCTGATCCTGATTTTTAACCTTTATCATGAAACTATAATCATAAGTATAGTGTTTCCTGAGTTCTATGAGTCATTCTAGTGAATTACTAAAGGGGGGTGGACACCCCTAAATCTGCAGCCATCTGGTCAGAAGTGTGGGTGGGGCTCGAGGACCTCTGGACCTGCAGCTGGTATCTGAACTATGGGCAGTCCTATGGAGGGCGGTGCACCCAACTATGAAGTCTGACCCAACTCTAGACAGCTGGTGTGTGAATTCACTGCAAGGCCTGTACCTTATTCCTTACTATATCTTCCAGGCTTATGACAGTCTCTGAAGCTGAGGAAGTTATCACGTATTTGTTGAGAAATGTATATTATGAAACTGGAACGATTTAAACACTTAAGATTCTAAACTGTAGTATTTTAGGCTTTTAAGACCAGAGAATGTCACATCCTAATCCTGGCTCCACCATCTATTAGAAGTAAAGCAATTTCTCTGAGCCTCAATTTTCTCAACAATAAAATGGGGATAACAGCACTTCTACCACAATATCCCTGTGAGAAATTGATAACATTTAAACTGCCCAGTACACTGATTAGCATCAAGGGATACTCAATAAACATCTTTCCATCTCCTTCAAGACAGCTAATAGGAACACTTGCTAATGACAAGTCACTGGTTCCATCTTCACAGTCATATACTAAAACCCATCCTTACCTTACAAAAGTTTCCTTTAGTATCAAGAAAGCATTGTTAAGAGTGTTAATGGATCACTGTTAATTAATGCAGTCATTACAACTATGAAGAAAACAAATGGAAAGGCCATAAAAACACAATAATGACATCTGAGTAAAATCTAAATTACTAAAAATTAATGTATGAACCCAGAATCTTACCTAACTATCACAAAAAACTATCTTACAATATAATTATTCATACGACTATTCCATTTTCTATCACCCTTGGATAAAGGGCTATCTGTGGCAACCAACCCCTTAAATAATTTTCAAACAACTCAAAAATTAAACTCTAAAAGTATTTAGAACAATAGCAATATTACAGACTATGTTTAAGATCCTAAAGAGTCACTGTGAAATATTCCTTCAGAAATACAAGTCGTTAACATGTCTATCCAAAAAACAATAGTTCACATTCCTGGTAAACAGAATATTTACAACATAAATAGTAAAAAGAAGAAAGAAATTTTTAAAAATTTGAGGGGAACAATAAGCTTTTATCTTTATTCAAAATTTTAACAATGATAGAACATGTAAGCAGTATTATAGAAATAAGAAATGTAAGGAATAATTTAATCAGTAACTCTGGTCAACAATAAACTTAGTTAAATTGTACACCAAATCAACATTACATGATCCGAATATTTCCTATGTCTAATATATTTTCTCTTATTCATAAAACATTTTATAATAATTAGTATTACACAGAAAGCATTTTTTAAACTGATACTGAAAACACTTTAATTTTAAAATTAAGTCTGGGGGCACCTGGGTGGCCCAGTGGCCTCTGCCTTCGGCTCAGGTTATCGTCCCAGGGTCCTGGAATCGAGCCTCGCATCGGGATCTCTGCTCAGCAGGGAGCCTGCTTCCCTCCCTCTCTCTCTGCCTACTTGTAATCTCTCTCAAATAAATAAATAAAATATTTTTTTAAAAAATAAAAAATTAAACAAAATAAAATTAAGTCTGACTACTAACAATAAGTATTGTGAAACAACCAAAACTCAATTCAAGATTGAAACAAACACATCTGTTATTAAATCATTACATAAAGTATACCTAAACCTTTTTTTACAGAACTGGAAATTTTATCATTTCACCAATATAAAAAGACAACTATAAAAAACATATACATCTGCCTATTATTTCTTTATTACATAGAGCTCACAATAAGCTCCCCAACAGGTATCTCTGAAAACATATTCATATCACTTTAAAAGAATAAATGATATGTGGAAAGAATAAAGGATATTTATCAAGAAATACGTGCTTCTGAAAGAGTACTTATTTATCTTTACTAAATCAAAATTTAGTTGACAGTCACAGTATGCAAACTTGTATTACAACCATCTTAGAATTTAGCCATCAATATATCTGCTAAATTTATTTTAAAGCACAGAGCAGTACATATTTAAAATTAATAAATTATAGTTACTGTTCTAAAACTGACTGTAAGTTCACCAATTAAACACCATTACTCACCTTAGAACCGCTATTAAAGGAGCATATATTGAATCTCCATCATAAACATACATATGATCCCAGCTACATTCTGTTGCAAAATGATTGAATCTTAATCTTAACACTGCATTTGGACTGAAAAAAAATATTAAAATACATTTAATTAATAAGTAACATTCAAAGCAGAGTCTAAAAAATTTTAAGAGTACTGTATTAAAAAACTATTTATAGAAAATTTTGTATACATTCTTAAGTTACCAGTGTAAAAGAGTGATAAAGAGTCTTCTCTAAATTGTAAAAATGAGGGGCGCCTGGCGGGCTCAGTCAGAAAAGCATGAGACTCTTGATCTCAGGGTTGTGAATTCAAGCCCCATGTGGGGTGTAGAGATTACTTAAATAAACAAAACTTTAAAAATATCATGCTTAGTGAAATAAGTCAATCAGAGAAAGACAACTATCATATGATCTCCCTGATATGAGGAAGTGGAGATGCAACATGGGGGTAAGGGGGTAGGAGAAGAATAAATGAAACAAGATGGGACTGGGAGGGAGACAAACCATAAGTGACTCTTAATCTCACAAAACAAACTGAGGGTTGCTGCGGAGAGGGGCGTTGGGAGAGGGTAGTGGGGTTACGGACATTGGGCAGGATATGTGCTATGGTGAGTGCTGTGAAGTGTGTAAACCTGGCAATTCACAGACCTGTACCCCTAGGGATAAAAATACATTATATGTTTATAAAAAAATTTTAAAAAGTTAAAAAATAAAAAAAAATAAGTGATTGTAAAAATGACATACAACTTCAAAATCTATTAAAAGATTGCATATATAAATCACCATTTTCTAAAAATTTGGCCAGCAGTAAATATTCTAGGTCTTGATTAAAAGGGACATTACAGAGATTGTATACATTATTGAAGCCATGTTGAACTGTATACTTAATATGCATTGTATTATAAGTAAATTATACTTAAATAAAGTTTATTTTTAAAATTCAACGTTCAAAAAGTAACAACTCTTATTTCTACACAACGCTTATTAAGTAAAGGCTCTAATATGGCCTTGAAATTGTAATAAAAAGGTCTCAATGATATATTAATAAATAAACAAAATGAAAAAAAGGGGGGGAGCACCTGGCTGGCTTAGTGGAGCATGGAGCTCAAGGTCATGAGTTCAAGCCCCACACTGGGCAGAGAGATTACTTTAAAAACAATAAACAAACAAACAAAACACAAAAAATCAAAATGAGACCATAAGTGCTAAGGGAATTAGTAACTTTTAAGTTCTAAAAACTTTCTAAAATAACCCCCCAAAGAAAAACATTTTCCAAATACACTCTTTAAAAATCATAAAATGATTCAAAAATAGCTTTTATCAATTCATTTATGATCTATTCACAGCATGTTTAAATAGATCAATTCAATCTCAAACCCTAATTACTGAAAAATTTTCCTAAAAAGATAATTAATTCTCTCCTACAAAATGTTCTTTTTTTAACACCCTTATAACTAAAATGCTGAATCGAATGAACCAATAGCATAATTTAGCATGAAATATTTTTATACTTTCTATGGCATTTTCAAATTCCATAACAAGATGTTTAAAGCAAGCCAGAAAGTGTCCACTTGATTTACTGCCACACTAACACAACTCAAAAATAAAATATATGTAACGAATTATTATCTCGTTAATGGGGTACTATAATTTACATTAAATGTGATATCTAAAAGTTGCAAATCTCATTTTAAAATATCGTGAATATGGGGCGCCTGGGTGGCTCAGTGGATTAAGCCGCTGCCTTCGGCTCAGGTCATGATCTCAGGGTCCTGGGATCGAGCCCCGCATCGGGCTCTTTGCTCAGCGGGAGCCTGCTTCTCTCTCTCTCTCTCTGCCTGACTCTCCGCCTACTTGTGCTCTCTC
>NC_081560.1:176821980-176877145 GCF_022355385.1 Mustela nigripes | reverse complement strand
GGGGCGCCTGGGTGGCTCAGTGGATTAAGCCGCTGCCTTCGGCTCAGGTCATGATCTCAGGGTCCTGGGATCGAGCCCCGCATCGGGCTCTTTGCTCAGCGGGAGCCTGCTTCTCTCTCTCTCTCTCTGCCTGACTCTCCGCCTACTTGTGATCTCTCTCTCTGTCAAATAAATAAATAAATAAAATCTTTAAAAAAAAAAAAATAATAAAATATCGTGAATAATGGCTGAATGAATGATAAGTAACTGAACAAGCTATGTACCTATAAAATTATACTGTAATGCTTTAAAACTGAAATGATCATCTTCTTTATTATTTCAGAATAAAATAATTTAATCCAAATTATATACTTACTAGCCTTCAATTAGCCAAGTGCATTTAGTTTTATATTTATAGTTAATTGGACCATCTGTTAAATATCCAGAAGGTTCTGTTAACCTAGAAAACAAAATCATGAAAACGATTACCTTAAAGTAACTTTAAAACATATAGTAGCATAAGAAAATTAAAAAGACACTTAACCAAAGAAATGGAATGCAGCATTTTCCAATAGGGAGAGTTTACTTAAAAATTAGGAAAGTTTTCATATTGCCATCTATCTCTCTACATCTCAAAAGAATTTATTTTGGATTTCTCTAAACTTCGACATATCTCGGCTGTTTCACTTTGCACAGTGAAAATACACACTGAGAGATCGAACATTGTACCGATGGGCTTAATGCTTAATGCAAAAATAGATGTTGTTAAATTGCCTCTATATAAAAATAAGATGGAGGCAAAAAAAAGAAAGATCAAATGAACTTTAAAAGATGCAGATCAATGAATATAGAGAAATAGTGTATGTACATACCATTCTGAACTTATAGTGTTAGCTATATTTGCTTTTGGTTTTGGTCTTGGCTTTTTTCAGTTCTCGTGTTATTTATTCTCAAGTAATACGTTTTTTATCTATTTATTTTTAGTAAACACACAATGTTATTAGTTTTAGGTGTCCAACTCAGTGATTTAACAGTATGTCCATTATGCTATGTTCACCCCCACTATAGTCACCATTTGTCCCATTATATCACTGTCTGTTTTCCACAAACCAGGATTACTGAGGTAGCTGTCACTAGACTTTACTGAGTTAGGGGGCTGCCTGTTTTTATTGTCATTTTCTCTTATCTACTTTATATCTAGTCCAAAAACTCAATCAATTCTAAAAATAGGATAAATCAAGGTTTTATAATTATCTTCCATTTAAAACACAAAAAAGATAATTAGAAAAATTCAGTTTTTAGAATTTAACATTTAAAACAAAATCTCAGTTCTACTTCACTTTGTTCTCCTTAGCTCCAGACCAACTGTTTATCCACAGAAGACGATACTTTAAGTAATCAAGATACCTTCCTATTTAGCCTTTATATATAATATATGCAAGTACATTATTTATATACACACACACACACAGAAACAAACACACAAGGATTAGTCTTTATATATTCACTTATACATAAACACATATATTATACATAATATACACATATGCACATAGATCTCAGGGTCATTATTTAGTTTTAGATAAATTAAATTTTCCTTATAGACTAGTCTTAAGTACACTAGAAAAAAAATTTCATTTATCTAAATAATGGTTGACAGAAATGTCAGTCAATAAGAATATTATCTGTAAGTCTTTCATAATCCCTGCAGATGATTTTAGGCAATAAATGGGCTAATTCATTCTTGGAAAAGTTTTTTAAGAAAAATTCAAATACTCTCAAATTAATGTAACAATAAATTGAACATTTTCTATGTGTCAGGAACCTACATAAGCACATATGTGTTACCTCACTTAAAAATCTCTAAACCAGGGCACCTGGGTGGCTCAGTCAGTTAAGCATCTGCCTTCCAGCTTGGGTAGTGATCTCAGGGTCCTGGGATCCAGCCCTGCATCTGGCTCTCTGGTCAGCAGGGAGTCTGCTTCCTCCTCTCTCTCTCTCTGCCTGCCTCTCTGCCTACTTGTGATTACTGTCTGTCAAATAAATAAATAAAATCTTAAAAAAAAAAAAGATAATTCAGACAAATCCTGCACTGAAAACAACTTTAAAAAGCTAAGGAAAATATTTACAATCTTAAAAGCATCTTATAAGTAACAAAATGGTAAGATCTACCAACCCAAGACCCAGAAGTTACAAATTCAAGAGGAAGGCATTTCAGAGCTGCTTTTGCTCTGGAAAGACTTGCCTCTTTAGAAGACAGTATCAAAAAGTTGAGTGCTTTTGGCAGCCCAAGATATGGAGGGAGATAACAGTTGAGGGCAATGGCCCATGAAAGGTAGGGGCTCAAACAATATGGCCCTCTGAACTGAGACACAATGACCAGTTACTGGGGTAAGGCTGTACCAGAAGTAAACCAGCCCCATGTGGACTGAAGCCTAGCTATGAGTCAACTGGATGGCAGAAAACCTCAAGGCTTAGAACTGGCTTAAGGGGTTACTAGAACTGCTAATATGCCAAAGTTCCTAATAAGATACAAAAAATACTCTCTAAAGAAATGTAACATCATTCTAGACCTCAAATTATTTCTACCAATAATCTCTCAAGTAAAATATCTAGTATGATTAAAAATACTAAGACATATGAAGATGCAAGACAACAAAATAAGAACAAAGGGACAACAGGAAGAGACCTGAAGATACTTCTATTACAGAGACTGTCAGACCTGTCCTATAAAATAAATATACTTTACTAAGCTCAAAAGGCAAAAGACAAGACTTAAAATTTTGGCACTTAATTAAAAACTGTAAAAGGTAAGAGATATATTTGAAAAAAATAATAATAGATATACTAATACTGAAAACTACCAAAATCAAAATTGAAAATTGAGGCACAGGTTTACACTTAAACACAGCACACTTAAACAGAGCTAAAACAGGATGAGGATAGATCCATAAAAAAATATCCAACCAAAGCAGGGACTGAGAAGTCAATGCATTTGGTTTTGGTCACTCCACTAGGTGAAATTCCAACAACCTGAAACTCTAGCTGAGAGGAGGAGAAATAAAAATAGGGAGTGGAAGAACGAAACCTCAGAAAGCAATTATCATCTTATAAACACATTACAGAAACAAAGATCATAACAGCTTTGCATAGTTTCTATTTTCTTGTTATGTGTATATCTTCTCTCCTCATTTCTACTTTACATACAAGCTGTTGTAAGTTAACTTTACAATTTAGACTTTAGATAATGGCATATTCAGTATGACTATGACTGAATATGGAAAGTAATTAATACAGCCAATCACAGATATAATGACTCTTTGAACTGCGTACTCTCTCCTTTTGGACGAAGGGTGAGAACTTCACTAGGAAGATGTGTATCTTCTTAGAAATGCAGTGTTGTTTGGTTGCAGGGGAATTCATATATGTTTAGAAGAAAACATTAAAAAGCTGAATAATGAAAGGGTAGTGCCAATTATCCATTGCCTGTCACCTCAAAATCCAGTTTGCCTACTCTATGAAAATGGATCTGGGCCCTGTAAATACTTTTTTGTCAAATGGCCTGATGTTAAAGCTGTCATGCTTTGTCAACAAAGTGCACCAGGGTTACTTAACGATCTCCTGCAGCTTGGCTTCTCCAGGACTAGGCTCCTATAGATTGTGACGGCCAGCAACCCAGTTACCAATAGCTCCTCCCAGCACCTCCCCTCAGGAAATTCTGCAGCAGAGTGCCTTCAGTGGACTCCCCTCTGGCCACTGGAACCCCAGTTCCTCTGCATGTGATGAGCTGAAAGTGCCTATAAACCAACATTCTCCCAGAATAAATGATTTCTAGCCAATGAATGATTTGGTAAGAGTGTAGATACTCCCAAGCTTCCTAACTTCTTTGTTGGGATAACACTGCAGTGCATTTCCCCCCCAGTACTTCCTTATGGGATTAAAGTCTGGTCCCCCCCTGTGGTAGTGGACTTGATAATATACTTCTTACTGGCTACTTCTGTGTACTACTCTGTCGGTGTTCCAGCATCTCCCAGGTATACCACATGTGCCCAGTGCTCAGTGTGAAAGCAGATACTTCTGCTTCAGGGTGATGGAGGTGAGGGTGGCCAAACTAACAGTTACCACTGAGAAGCATATCTTCAGGACAGGATTCTAGTGGATCACTCACTGGGCAGATGGTAGACAAAGTGGTAATAACTCCTGGCATGTTACAGCATCACGATGACTAAGACTCCTACTTGAGAGCTGACATGGCATTCCAGTAGAAGGTTATGCACGAACAACAGGCTAATGCAATAGCTCTAATATTTGAGAAGTACAGTAGCAAGGACAATTAGAAGGACTGTGGAATGAGTTAATTGCTTATAAAAAGTCACTGATATGCTGCAGGAAGAAAACTGCAGCAGAATCCCTCTATGAGACACCTGCTTTTCCCAATAACCTATAAGACCCAGTTCACCAACCACCAATTTTAGATACAGTGTAAAAGCCAGGGGACTCTAACATTTAAAAAATCTCTGCTCCTGAATTCCAAGGGAGGATCAAGCTGAAAACAGGCCCAGGATCAGATTGTGAGAGAAGCAGAATTCTAGAAAAAGTTTAATTCACAGCCGTGACAAAACTTCAGTGCTAAAGATAGTGCCCCTAAGAGGAAGTAAAACCCTGATACCTAGGAGGGTGCCATCTGGGTAGATACACTTGAGAACCTTGAACTCCTATATATTTTTTACACTTTTGAGCCTGCAAAAGTCTTTCAGGAGCCAAAGTCGACAGTGAGAAAAATAAATTCCCACCCTCTTTATAGGACTACTTGTTCATAAGTCACACCAACAAGTAATACCAGAATTGAACTAAATAAATTTAATCAATAACAACTGGCTACAGTAATAATGCATCCAAAAATCATGAAATTAGTGGCAGCACCATACACACTGACTATGCAAAAAAGATAAATTTAAAATCCCCAAATATTTGCAAATTAAGCAATATATTTCTAAGTCACCAAGACAATTAGAAAATATTTTAATTGAATAATATTAAAACCACAACAAATCAAAATTTATGAGATGAAGCTAAGCCAGTATTTAGAGAGAAATTTTAGCTCTTGATGTATATATTAGAAAACTGAAAATCAATTATCCACGGTTACAGCTCAAGAAGCTAGAAAAAGAACAGTGAGTTAAATCAGAAGAAAATACATGGAAGGGAATAATAAAGAACAGAAATCTCTTGGGGGGCCTGGGTGACTCAGTCAGTTGAGGGTCCAACTGCTGGTTTCAGCTCAGGTCATGATCTGAGGGTTGTGCGACTGAGGCCTGCATTGGGCTCTGTGCTCAGCAAGGAGACTCCTTGGGATTCTCTCTCTCTTTCCCTCTGCTCCTCCCCACACTAGTGCATGCTCTCTCTCTCACAAATAAATTAATAAATCTTAAAAAAAAAAAAAAAAACTTGTAAATAAAAAAGTCATACAACAAAGGAAACCAACACAATTAAAAACTGGCATCATGGGCGCCTGGGTGGCTCAGTGGGTTAAGCCGCTGCCTTCGGCTCAGGTCATGATCTCAGGGTCCTGGGATCAAGTCCCGCATCGGGTTCCCTGCTGAGCAGAGAGCCTGCTTCCTCCTCTCTCTCTCTCTGCCTGCCTCTATGCCTACTGGTGATCTCTCTTTGTCAAATAAATAAATAAAATCTTTAAAAAAAAAAAAAAACTGGCATCATGAAGACTAACAATTTTGCTAGAAAAATTTTCTAGCAAAACTTATTAAGAAAAAGAAGAAAAAATCATGAATTACCATTATCAAAAAGGAAAAGAGAAACCTCACTACAGATACTACAGAAAGAATAAGACATTAAGAACTAACAATAAAATTGATATTTTATGGTGCAACCACTCTGGAAAACAGCATGGAGGTTCCTCAGAAAGTTAAAAATAGAGCTACCCTATGACCCACCAATTGCACTACTAGGTATTTATCCTAAAGATACAAACATAGTGATCCGAAGGGGCATGTGCACCCAAATGTTTATAGCAGCAATGTCCACAATAGCCAAACTATGGAAAGATCCTAGATGTCCATCAACAGATGAATGGATAAAGAAAATGTGGTGTGTGTGTGTATATATGTATATACATATATATGTGTATATATACATATATACACACACACAATGGAATACTATGCAGCCATCAAAAGAAATTAAATCTTGCCATTTGCGACGACATGGATGGAACTAGAGGGTATTATGCTTAGCAAACTAAGTCAATCGGAGAAAGACAACTATAATATGATCTCCCTGATATGAGGAAGTGGAGATGCAACGTGGGGAGTTTGGGGTTTGAAGAACAAATGAAACAAGATGGGATCGGGAGGGAGACAAACCATCAGAGACTCTTAATCTCACAAAACAAACTGAGGGTTGCTGTGGGGAGGGGGGTCGGGAGAGGGTGGTGGGGTTATGGACATTGGGGAGGGTATGTGCAATGGTGAGTGCCGTGAAGTGTATAAACCTGGCAATTCACAGACCTGTACCCCTGGGGCTAAAAATACATTATATGTTTATGAAAAAATTAAAAAATTCTTTTAAAATTTTAAAAAATAAAAAATTGATATTTTAGATGAAAGGAATGGTTCTTTAAACAGTACAACTCGATGAAACCAACAGAATAAAAGAAAATTATGAATAATCCATCATGAAAAAATCTTAAAATATAATCAAATTTAATCTAGCACTTTATAAAAAGAATATATATAACAGTATTCTGACTGAGGTATGTATAAAGACTTGGAGGCTCGGGAAATAGCATTCCTCTGTTGGGGGACTACAGCTCATTCACTGGATCAATGGGGAATGTCTAATGATTAGACCATAAGGAAATCCAGATGACAGTGGTTACAAGAATGGGAGAAGATAGATTCAATGGTTACCTGGAGTGGTTAAAGGAAGAAACCATAAATTTAATTGCATTAACCCTTTGAGCAATTTAAACTTACCTAAAATTTTTACATTTAATTAACAAAATCATTTGTTGATAAAACGTGAAAATCATCCTATGCCTAACATGAAACCCCTTCAGAGCAAAGAAAGCAGTTATACAGAAGGCATTCCTTAAAAGCTCTGAAAGGCAAATACCAGCAACCCTGATGCATGAGGCAAAAGGTCACAGTGGAAGCAAACAATAGATACACCACACAGCTGGGAGAAAAATCTGGAGAGAGACTCTTTGAAGAATTAGGGTACTGAAAAACTATCCAGTATGTAAGCCCATACAAGGGAACATGGGGAGCCACATGCATTCCCAGGGAAGACTACATGCTCACAAAAGACCTGAAATTTAACCTCTGGTTAACTTTTAGACTGAAAGCAAAAAGGAAATTAAGGCTAAGGTAGAGTCATAAACAACCTAGCTATGCAACTGTAGGAGTGCCCTGAAAGAGTCAATCTGCAAAGACTAGAGAGTTATTCATTTTTCCTTGGCTCCAGGCATTCAAGGAAATCGATCTCAAAACACTAGCTGACCACAAGCTAAAAGAACAGAGACTTTAGAGACCATATGCAATAAAGAATACAGGCATTACAAAAGTAGTTTAGAAAAATCATGAACTACAACCCACATATGCAAACAAAAACAAAAAACCTAAAGAGGGAGATGCTTCTAATCCTAGCCTTATCACATCACAAAAATTAACAAAAAAATTACCAAGCAGACAAAGAAACAAAGTATGGCCCATCTGCAGAGGTTTTCAGAAACTGTCCCCACAGAAACACAGACACTGAACTTGCCACTCCTAATGTTGTTTCTACAATGTATTCTAAGTTTCGAACAACTGATGTATTTTTTATTGTGGCGCTCCTGTTCATGAATTGAGAGCCATACTGACATGTTAATCTAGATCACAGCTCCACAATCTACTGCCCCATTGCCTATTTGTGTAAATGAAGATTTGCTGGAATTCTACTATACACATTTGTCTATACATGTCTAAGATTGCTAAGACACTACAAGAGCAGAGTTGAGCAGTGGCTACAGAGACTATCAGGCCTGCAAAGTCTAAAATATCTATTAACTGGCATTTTATAGAAGAAGTTTGCCAATCCCTGTCCAGATGCAAGTCACGTGCCTATATGTCTTCAAAGGTCTCATCTAGCTAAAACTGCCCAGTCTAGAGTGCATGATCAAATAAACACACTGGACTGTTAAGAAAACCAACACAAACGTTAAACAAAACTAAAACTAAATCAATTATATTGTTCTCTATCCTTGGTATGAATACAAAATTTGATTAAAACATCATAAAAATGAGAAAAAAAATCAGTAGTTTAAATGGTACAAAGTCTCTGAGGTAATAAATCCTATTTATCAAAAAACATAGTTTTGGTATGCCTGGGTGGCTCAGCCAGTTCAGAATCTGCCTTCAGCTCAGGTCATGGTCCTAGGGTCCTGGGATCAAGTCCCGCATCTGGGTCCCTGCTCAGCAGGTTCCCTGCTTTTCCCTCTTCCTGCTGCTCTCCCTGCTTGTACACACTCTCTCTGACAAATAAATAAGTAAAATCTTTTTAAAAATTTTTCCTCCAAATATGTGATTTCTTTGTTTTGAAAATCAAATTATCAGAACAAATGCAAATAAAATTCTTCTGCTCAAAAAAAAAAAAAAAAAAAAAAATATGGTTTTAGTGTTGACAATAACTACTCAAAGAATAGCTGAATCCATTTGGGGAATCTTTATACACAGTCACCATTGCAATCCATCCTCATAAGGAAGTCTTTTTTAAAAAAACGTTTTTAATTAAAATATTGTTTAACAGTTTATACAGTTAAACAAAGTAAAGAGTACCTAAAGATTATATTCATTGGTATTAACTATTCTTTTTCCTTTCTGCACAGTCATTATTGTATTACACTGTTGACCTTGCATTTCTTCTTTTTTCTTCACAGAGCACTGTGTATCCTCCACTTCTTTTTTTTTTTTTTTAAAGATTTTACTTATTTATTTGACAGACAGAGTGAGAGAGAGACAGAGCACAAGCAGGGGGAGTGGGAAAGGGAGAAGCAAGCTCCCCACTGAGCAGCGAGCCCAACGTGGGGCTTGATCCCAGAGCTCTGGGATCATGACCTGAGCTGAAGGCAGACACTCAACTGACTCAGCCACTCAGGCGCCCCTGTATCCTCCACTTCTAAGTGTGCCTTCTCCATCCATCCAACTCCTAATAAAAATTTAAGTGACCTCACCTGCTAGAGCAGTAGTCTTCAAACCTTAATTACATGCTCCCTTGTCAGTAAAAGTTTTTTTTTTTTAAAGATTTTATGTATTTATTTGACAGAGAGAAATCACAAGTAGATGGAGAGGCAGGCAGAGAGAGAGAGGGAAGCAGGCTCCCTGCTGAGCAGAGAGCCCGATGCGGGACTCAATCCCAGGACCCTGAGATCATGACCTGAGCTGAAGGCAGCGGCTTAACCCACTGAGCCACCCAGGCGCCCCCAGTAAAAGTTTTTATTACATAACTCAAGTATATGTATATTTACCTGTAAATATACATGTACTATTTAAAATATTGTGTACTAGGGGCCTCTGGGTGGCTCAGTCAGTTAAGTGTCTGGCTCTTGATTTAAGCTCAGTTCTTACACCACATTGGCCTCCACTCTGAGTGGGAATGAAGCCTACTTAAAAAAATTAAATTTAATTAAAATAAATATTTTGTACTATAAAGTATAAATTTTAAAAATCAAAATTAAAAATAACATTACTAGAAATCCTAATATTTTCTTCCCATATTCCAGTAAATCATCTTGGGTACCATCCCACTTAACACAAATTTGAACAAACTATATCCTGGCCAAATAGGTATTACCCCGTGTAAGTACACTAACCAACCTGACTACAGTAGTTAACTGACACCAGCACACACTAACAAAAATCCCTCTATTCACTGGCCTCAGTGGTAGCAAATAGTATGTGCTTCGTCAGCTCTCACATCTAGTGGAAGAGGAAGGAGCTGTTTATACCACACCCTTTGCATGATTTGGGGTGAAAAATAATTGACTACTATTGGACTGCCACTGGAAGACCATTACCATTTCTCCTCCGGCAAATCAAACCTTCCTTTAAAATACTGCATTCCCACTGCATAGCTTTCCCAATCTTAACCAGGCTTCAAATAATTGCCAAGACCAAACAGTGCCTTCAGGATAGATGTTACTAAGACCAGTATCAAAAAAGATTTCAGCATTTTAACCTTTTACCTGCTGTGTGTCAATACTTAACTGTGCTTAAGTTATATTGGAATTGATAGCAGGCAATCGGGTACTCAGCAGTCTTTTGCTCAAATATTTGAACATCAGGTTGTTGGACAAATATTATAATTAGGCATTTACTTCAAGATTTCTGGCCATGTTAAATATGCTTACTGTAAAGCTGACTTCATACTGAGTAAAGAGGCTACAGGCATAGGGAAAGATATTAAGTTACCAGGCAAGATACTTCATTTTGAAAAAATTTGATTCAGTTGTACTTATTTATTTTTTACTGATTGTTAGAATATATTACTCATTCCTAATATTTCCATGGGGAGGGATTTTAATTAGAGTGACACTCTTCACCTCTCTGCCCATATCTCACTCCTTCCTTCTTCCTCAATGGAGAAGGCGAGGCTTCTGATTGGTAAGGTTAAGGAGAAAAAAACGGGATGTTGAAAGCTGTACCAACTGCAGGCTGAGGGAATGCATTATGCTTACTTTCTTCCAAGCATTTAAGAGCCCTGTCCAGAAACATGGACCAGCAGTTGCTTACCTCTGGTTGCAGGTAAATTTAATTTTGAAGTGAAATATTAGATAGCCCATTACGGCCACACATGAATCAAAGTCATGTTCTCCAGAGGCGCCTGGGTGGCTCAGTCAGTTAAGCATCCAACTCCTGGTTTTGGCTCAGGTCGTGATCTCAGGCCTGTATCAGGCTTTACACTCAGCACAGAGTCTGCTTAAGACTTTCTCTCCCTCGACGCCTCCCCACGATGTGCACATGTGCACCCTCTCTCTCTCTCTCTCAAATAAATAAATCTTTAAATTAAAAAAAATCATGTTCTCCATATTAGCACCCATAAACCTGTTAGTTTAACTGTTAATGATCTAACTTCAAAGCCTATTTATCAACTAATTCTGAACTCAAAAATTCTAACAATTATAGTCCCAAATATGAGGATTCTAGCCTATTAAGCATTTTTTTTCCTCAGCATTGCCTTAAGTCACTGAGATAACTATACAACCCAAGCAATTTTTTTAGTCATGCAGTCTCTTCCCCATTGTATCCTTCTTCTCAAATTCATCTACCGTCTAATAATAAATAAGGAGAACCTTTTTCCCTTCTGGCTAAACTGACTTCACATCTACTAATCATTTTTAAGCCTTAAGCTGTCTATATTTTTCCTATTCACTTTTAGGTGTTCAGCTGTCTTAAAGATATAATCGTTACCTTTGGCTCAAGTAGTATTTCAGAATGAAATGAATGGTGTGAATGAATAGTATCCTGTGGATCAAACAGGGCCAAATAGATCAGATAGCTAAAATATCAAAGCATCTTCAAGAATATTAATTAATTAATTAATTAATTAATTAATATTAATATTAATTTATTAATTAATATTAATTAGTAAACGTATGCCAACCATTCAGTGTTAATTCCCATCATTCATGGCAGACCAAAGAGAGGAAGGAGAGGGAAGTAAACAAAGCATGATAAAAAACTAAACTCACAAATCATCCTGCATTATTACTGCTGTTAAAAATAATAAAACTCAATTCACCATCATGCTTAAGGAAGTAATTTAATTTAATTTTCTGGTTAACTAAACAGTATGATTAACTGAAACTCAAGAATACCTTTTTTCAATGACTTGTTGCTAAATGTGTTCCTGAATTTGTTTCTTTTTATTGCTTTGTTAACAAATTGCCACAAACATAGAAGCTTCAAACAACATACCTTTATTATTTCACAGTTCTATAAGTCAGAAGTCCCTGTGGACTCAGATGAGCACTAGCTGAGCTAGACTCTTATCTACAACCTTTTGAAAAGAATCCACTTCTAAACCCACTCAGCTTGTTGACAGAATTCAGTTCCTTGAGTTATAGGGCTCGGAGTCCCAGTTCCTTGACAACTATTGGTCAAGGATGCTCTCAGCTCCAGAGGCCACTCTCCAGTCCTTTCCACATGTTCCCCCTCCATCTTCAAACCAGCAATGGTATGTCAAATTCTCTTAGTACCTCCAGTCTTTGACTTCCCCTTCTACTAGCAACCTCAGAAAACTGCTTTTAAAGGGCTATGTGACTTAAGTCTACTCAAATAATCTCCCTTCAGCTTTATAACACAACTATGACAGTAATACCAGGGGACAAAAGTCAAGAGGATCTTCTTAAAATTATGCTTACCACACTTACTATATTACTAAGTTTCTGGAGCTAATGTGTCTTCATAACTCAGGATGGTTAAATACCTCAGGAACATCATTATGAAAGTTAATTTTCATATATCTAAAGTATAAGATTAGTCTGATTTTATACTACCTATATAAAATACCCTGTAAATTATTTTTTAAGTCACAGATAAAAATATACTTATATAGTTTGACTTTCTCCCTAAGTAGACTACAGAAAAAATATATACACATAGTCATTCACTGATTCAAATATATTTATTAAATGGGGCAATATTCCTGGCATGGGGGATAAGAACAGTGAACTTTAAAAGATCTCTAAAGAGTAGATTAGTGGCAATCTAGTGCTAAGGAGTAGGGAAGAAAATAGAAAGTGACTGCTCAGGTTATTTTATGGAATAACAAAATGTTTTAAAGTTATGGTTATGGTTTCACAACTCTAAGTATTTAAAAACATTAAATCGTGTACTTTAAACTGGTGAGATTTATGATATATAAATTATATCTCAGTAAAGCCGTTAATATAAAAAGTGGAGGAAAAACATGGTAAAAGAAACTGTCTTTGCCCTCCTGGACCTTACATTCCAGGCAATGCTTTCTAGGACCTCCTGCAATGATAGAACAGTTCTATATATTTACTGTTCAATATGGGAGCCACTCAGTACATGTGGCTATTGAGCCCTTGAGATATGGCCAGTGCAACAAAGGAACTGACCCTTTAAAATTTAACTTTAACTACTTTTAATAGATATATGTGGCTAGTAACTGCCAGAGTGGACAATATGGCTATAAAAGGGGAAAGACAACATACAAATAGCAAATAAAAGTAGAGTATGTAAAGCGATGATGCATACATAGAGGAATATAGACTATTCCCCATCACTCTGATATGTATTTACAGAAATACATCAGGTATATGTATGTATATACATAATATATAAATATATTTGTAATATATGTAAATATATATAAATGTACATTGTATCTATATGTTTCTATGTGTAATATAGATGTAAATGTTTGGATTATTTGAGCAATTAAAAACAGGAAGAATCTTTTATCCTTGCTGTATAATCTTCCTAAGCTTTTTGAAAAAATATATTTAAAAACTACTTTTGAGACCATTCCATGTCTTGAAAAAATAAGTTTTCAAGCTATACATATAAGGTGACCATTATTTGACTTTCTTTCCTATGATACAATGACTCTTACCATTTGGAGATCTGAGATCACTTTTGAGAATTTTGTAAAAGCTAAACACCCCCTGCCTACAAAAACTCATATAAAAAATATATCAAAACATGGAAAATGCTCTTAGAGTTTCTACTCTTTTATGAGACACAGAGAATCAACTTGAGAGTTCTTAATGTACACGGTGCTTTAAAAAAAAAATGTTTACATGTTTCCTATAAAAATACTAAGTACCTTCCCCTCCCCACTGGGAGAAAATGTGGAGGTAGGATCCCTCAGTGATCTCTGCCATGCACTAAATAAGTGCCAGCAAGGAGGCAGCAGCCCTGATGCTCATCACTTGGGTTGCAGCAGCTGCAGAGATCCTGGGGTAGACCATCTCTACCCTGTACTATGCAAATGACAGCAGAGTCAGCACCCCTCATCCTCCTAACTAGAGAAGGGAAAGGGATTACAGAAAGATGAAGATGATGAAAAGGGAGATCTTTCAAATCCGTGAATGAAGTCCTGGGTACACCCTCAGGTAGCCCATATGTGAAATAGACCTCAACCAACAAAGCAAAAAAGTTTTAGAATTTAACTATGGTATGGAATATCACCTGCATTTCAGAATGGTCTCTTTGGAGCAGACAAACAGGGCAGAGCAGAATGGTACAACCAAGGCTTTGGAAACTAAACTGGCATTCGAATCTCAGCACAAAAATGTACAAGCACACTCCTCCATATATACCCAAGAGAAATGAAAATGAAAACCTATGTCCACACAAAAATTTGGTACACAAAAATTCACAGCAGCATTATTCATAATAGTCAAAGGTCAACTCAAATGTCCAATAATTGATAACTGAATTAACAAAATGTAGAATATCCATACAATGGAATATTATTCAGCAATAAAAAGGAATGGACACATGGTACATGAATGAAGCCTGAAAACATACTATGTGAAAGAAACTCATGACATAAGACAGAATCATTATATGATCCCATTTATATAACATGTCCACAAGAGGCAAGTTCACAGAGACAGAAAGCAAATTAGTGGCTACCTGATTAGTGGAGTTGTTGGGTGGGAGAAATACAGAATGAGTGCTGATGGAAATGGGGTTTCTTTGTGCGATGATTAAAAAAAATTTCAAAAATTAGATATGGTGATGGCCTCATCACTCTCTGAATATCCTAAAAACAACTGAGCCATTTAAAGTGGTGAATATTATGTTATATAAGTTACAACTAAATAAAGCTGTTATATTTAAAAAAAAAAAAAAGTGAAGGTCATGTAGGCAGAACCAGAACAAGTTGATTGCCTCCTAAAAAATAATTTTTAAATAGGAATCAGAATTTCATACACAATACTCAAAATGTCCAGGATATAATCCAAAATTACTTGCCATACCAAGAAACAAGAAAATCTCAACTCATCTGAAAAAGATAATCAGAAGTTACCATCGCTGCTCTGGTAAAGATGGCAGAATTATCTATCAAGAATCTTAAAGCAGCTATCAGAAAAATAATATAACAAGAAGCTGCAGATACTTTCAAAACAAATATAGAAATACAGTTTCAAGCAAAGAAACAGAAGACATAAAGAATAAAATGGAAAATACAATAAATGAAACTTTTTGTATCAGTTCACAAGATGGACCCAATAACAGAATGGAAATAACAGAGGAAAGAATCAATGAACATAAAGATAGATAAATAAAAGTTATCCAACCTGAATAGAAAGAAAACAGACGGAATAGGGCTTTAGTGACCTAGAATTCAGTAACAAAGATCTAATATTTGTCTCCTTGGGGTCAAAGGAAAGAAGAAAGAGTGTAGCTGAAAAAATGGTAACAGAAAATTTTACAAATTCTGAAAAAGATATAAACCTGCAGAGCAATTAACAAGAAAAACTCAAAGAATTCCATACCCACACATAGCATAAGCATATTTCTGAAAATTTAAAAGGAAAAAAATAAGGAAAGCCAGAAGAAAACGACACATTAGCTAGAAAACAAGAATCTATGACAATAGATATGTCATCAGAAAACTTAAGAGTCACTGCTTTAAATATTCTAGCTCTCAGGAAAAGAAGAGATATAATAAAATTTTTATTCTAGGAAGCAAACTTTGGTAGCAATAAAGAAGAGAAGAGCAAGGGGGAAATTAGAAGAAAAATGAATTAAAAGAGCTACTGCAACAACCCAGTAGAGAAAAATTCAGGACTTTACTAAAACAATGGCCATAGAGATGAAAAGGATGGCAAACCTTAAGAATGGCAGCAATACATACACATACAGATGGACTCTTAAAGGAGAAATTCTGTCTTTCCATTAAAAATGGCTGGGAAAAAGTACCCCTGCTACCAGAGTATGCAAGATGTCCCAAGTAACAGATTGCTGAAGATGGAAATCCCCTAATTCTGTGTATGAACCCACATAGGACTCAGAATCAATCTGAGCAGCCCATACGAGGAACAGACCCAAAAGCAGCTTAATGAAGGATCTGAGAAATAAAACTAAAACACTGCACAAGTCTCAGAATAATCCCTGAGTCGCATGCGTGCATTCAGATCCAAAGGCTTTATATTCACTGCCCTCAGAAAGCATGACAGAGAATTTGCTACTTGAACCTAACTGATTTGTTGCTTACTAAATAAAAATAAACAAATAAATAGATAGATCAATAAATCAACATTCCCCAGAACATACAAGATCCATAACCTATGCAAAATAACCTTGATAATGTCCAGAATAAATCCAAAAATCACTTGACATACAAAGAACTAGGAAAATATACACAATTCTCAAGGAAAAAGATAATCAATGGATGTCAGAAAATCCTAAGATCAAAAATTTGCATCATCAGACAGACATTAACTATTATAACTAGATGCCACGAGACAAAGGTAAAGACAATAAAATGAAATGAAAAGAGAGACATTCTCATCAAAGAAAGAAAAATCATCAAAAAGAACAAAACGGAAAGGTTAAGAATGTAAAATACCACATCCTACATTTTAAACTGACTGGATGGGTTCGAAAGCAAAATGCAGATAACAGAGGCAATAGTCAGTGAAGCCAATGATAGTTCAAAAGAAATAACACAATCTGAAGAAAGATAAAAGATTTAAAAAAGAAAGAAAAGGATCAGAACCTCAAGGACCTGTGTAGCTAAATCAAAAACCTAACATTAGTGTCACTGAAGTCCCAGAAGAAGAAACAAAAAAGACTACTGCAAATATATTAAAAGAAATAATGGTTTTTCTAAAATCCCATTTTGGTGAAAGACATAAATATAAATTCAAAAAGCTCAGTAAACCCTACCACTCATGGTAAATTTTAAAAAACCTACATCCAGATACATAATTTGAACTGCTTAAAACAAAAAATGTAGGAAAATCTTGAAAGCAGCTAGAGAAAAATAGCATTATATACATAGGAGAAAAACAATTAGCATGACTGCAGACTTCCCATCAGAAATCATGAAAGGCCAGAAAAAAATTGAGCAACCTGTTTTAAAATGCTGAAAGAAAAGAATTGAAAACCTAGGACTCTGTTCCTGTAAAAATATCCCTCACTGAGTGGCTCAGTCAGTTAAGTGGCTGCCTTCAGCTCAGGTCATAATCCTAGTGTCGTGGGATCGAGTCCCACATAGGGCTCCTTTCTCGACGGGGAGCCCATTTCTGCCTCTGCCTGCTTGTGCTCTCTCTCTCTGACAAATTTTAAAAAAAAAAAAAAAAATCCCTCACTAAACAAGGCAAAATAAAGGTATTGTTAGGTCAAAAAAATTTTTAAGAAAATACATCAGCAACAGTCATGTTTGAAAAGAAATGGACCCTTCCAAAAAAGTGGTTCACACTAAAGGGAAATGACCCTACAAGGAAATTTCTCTCTAGCGATAAGCAAAGAGCAAAAGAAAGAGAAGATATCTGAGAAAATATAAAAGACAATTTTTCTCCTCTTAATTCTTTAAAATATGTATATTGCTGAAAGCAAAATTTATAACTTTATCTAATAGGGTTTGCCATGCAAATAGATGTGATGTATATGACAATTATAGCAAAGGTCAGTGGAGATAGATAAATGGACAAATAGAGTTCTAAAACTTATTACCTGAAGAAAAATAATATTAACTCTGAATAGATTATAAAAAGTTAGGTATGCATACTGTAATTACTAACATACTAGCATAACCACTAAAACATAATATGAAGACATATACCCAAAATAAGTCAGAGAAAAACAATTATAATATGGCTTCATTCATAAGTGGAACATAAAGAACAGTGCAGAGGACAATAGGGGAAGGGAGGGAAAACTGAATGGGAAGAAATCAGAGAGGGAGACAAACCATGAGAGACTCTTAACTCCAGGAAACACACTGAGGATTGGAGAAAGGCAGTTGGGTGGGGGGATGGGGTAACTGGGTAATGAGCTTTAAGAAGGGCACATGATGTGATGAGCACTGGGTTTTATACACAACTAATGAATCACTGAAAATTACACCAAAAATAATGATGTATTATATGTTGGCTAATTGAACTTAAATTTTTTTTAAAGATTTTTTATTTATTTGACAGAGAGAGATCACAAGTAGGCAGAGAGGCAGGCAGAGAGAGAGAGAGAGAGAGAGAGGAGGAGGAAGCAGGCTCCCCGCTGAGCAGAGAGCCCGATGCGGGACTCGATCCCAGGACCCTGAGATCATGACCTGAGCCGAAGGCAGCGGCTTAACCCACCGAGCCACCCAGGCGCCCTGAACTTAAGTTTTTTTAAAAAGACATATACCTAAAGGGCCAACAGCAAATTAAAATAGTATGCCAAAATATATCCAAATACATTAAATGTAAAAAGCCTCAATAAACAGATAGAAAGAGATAACTAGATTGGATTGAAATACGTATATATAATAGAGTAGCTATTAATATCAAAGAAGACTTGAAAGCAGAAACAATTACCAAAGAAAAAGAGGAAGAAAATGATACTATGATAAATGGGTCAACTCACCAAAAAACACAGCAGTTCTAATCGTATATGAACCCACAAAAAAACTTTGAAACACAGGCAAAACTGACAGAAGTGAAAGGAGACAGACAAATCCATAGTTACAATTAGAGACTTCAACACTCCTCTCTCAGTAATCGACCAAACTAGACGGAATATTGTATGGATAAAGAATATGTGAACAATTACAACCAACATGACCTAATTGAGATTTCTGTAACATTTCACTCAACAGAAGAATATATATTCTTTTCAATTGCAAATGTAAAAATTCACCACAATACACCATATTTTTTTCCAGAAACAAGTTTTTTTTTGAGATTTTATTTATTTGACAGAGACACAGCAAGAGAGGGAACATAAGCAGAGGGAGTGGGAGGAGAAGCAGGCCTCCCGCAGAGCAGGGAGCCCAATGTGGGGCTCCATCCCAGGACACTGGGATCATGACCTGAGCCAAAGGTCATAACCAACTGAGCCATGCAGGTGCCCCCAGAAACAAGTCTTAATAAATTTATAACTAAAACCATACAAGGAATGTCCTTTGAACATAATGGACTTTAATTAGGAATAAGTAACAGAAAAGTCTTTGGTAAATATCCAAATATTTGAAAGTTAAACAAAATTGTTCTACATAAGCCAAAGAGAATGTCTAAAGGAAAATCAGAAAGTATATTGAATTGAATAAAAATGAAAGCACTACATATCAGTATGTGAGATGCAGCAAAGCAGTGCTTAGAAGAACACAAACAGCATTAAAAAACTTTCATTAGAAAGGAAGACACACCTCAAATTAACAATGTGAACTTTTCATCTTATGAAATTAGAATAAAAGAAAATTAACACCAAAGGAAGCAACAATCAATGAAACTGAAAATAACAACAAAAGAAAAAATAGCAGGAATCAATGAAACCAAACATATTCTTTGAAAAGATCAATAACACCAATAAATATCTAGCCAGACTAAGCAAGAAAAAAGAAAGAAAATGTAAACTACCAATATCAGAAATGGAAGAAATATTACTAAAGATTCCACAGACTTCAAAATCATAAGGGACCCTTACTGTACAAATGTTATGCTCACAAATTTGAAAACTTGAAATGGACAATCTTTCTAAGACAATCTACCAAAATGCACTCAAAAAGAAACCAAGGAAATGAACGTCTTTACATCTAATTTAAAAACTAAATTCATAGTTGCAAGCCTTTCCACAAAGAAAGGGCCAGGATCTTTCTTTGGTCCATTTGAGCATTAAGGAGGGCACATGATGTGATGAACACTGGGTATTACACAGAACTAAATGATGATGAATTTTACTGACATTGATGAAAAAAAGTAATACCAATTCTACATAAATTCTTCCAGAAAAAAGAAGAGAGGTACCTTCTAATTCATTTTATAGGCCATGATAAGAAATCAAACAAAATCATTATGACAAGAAAATCAAACCCATTACAAGAAAAGAAAATTATAAAGTACTATTCTTTGAGAACACAGAAGCAAAAATCCTCAACAAAATAACAGCAAATCAAATAAGCTACTGAAACTAAGTGGGTTTAGCAACATTGCAGGCAAGATACAAATTCAATATACAAAAATCAATTCTATTTCCACATAATAAAGATGAACAAATAGAAAATGAAATTAAAAGAAACAGTATCAACTACAATAGCATCAAAGAACATAAACTAGGTATAAATCTAACAAAATACCTGTAGGATCTATATATATCCCTACAAAATACTTATGCATGAAATCCATGAAAACATAAATAAATGAAGAAATATATCATGTCAATGGACTGGAGAAGTCAGTATTGTTTAGATGTCAGTTCTTCCTAAAATGATCTCAAGTCAACACAATACCACCTAAAATCCCAGTGTTTGAAATGATAAACTGATAAACAGATTCTAAAATGTGAAAAAGCAAATGAATTAGAATAACTAAATGAATTCTCAAAAATAAAAATACTTATAGGAATCTCTCTATCTAATTTCAAGACTTACTACAAAGCTACAATAGTCAAAAAAGAGACTCTCAAAAAGACAGACATATGGACCAAAGGAACAGAAGTGAATCAAGATACAAATATAGAGATAGACTTACCCAAGTGATTTTCAACAAAGGTACAAAGACACGAAAAAAAAAAGATCATCTTTTCTTTTTTTTTTTTTTAAAGATTTTATTTATTTATTTATTTGACAGAGAGATCACAAGTAGGCAGAGAGGCAGTCAGAGAGAGAGGAGGAAGCAGGCTCCCCGCTGAGCAGAGAGAGAGCCCGACATGGGACTCCATCCCAGGACCTTGAGATCATGACCTGAGCCGAAGGCAGTGGCTTAACCCACTGAGCCACCCAGGCGCCCCAGATCATCTTTTCAATAGTCCTCTCATAATGATAAAAGGGGTCAATTTATCAAGAAGATATAAAATTTCATACACTATAACAGGGCTTCAAAATAAATGAAGCAAAACAGATAAGACTGCAGGGAGAAATAGATAAATGCAAAATTATAATTGAAGATTTTAACACCTCCCTCTCAATAACTAATAGAAGTAGACAGAAAATCAGAAAGGTTTTAGAAAACGAACAAAACCAGAAATCGACTCAAGCTAACTTAAATTTATAGAATATTCTACCCATTACACACATTCTTTTCACAAGCACAAGGAATGCTTCCCAAGATGGGCAATATTCTGGCCAATAAATTTTAACAAATTCTCTCTATATATTATATAAATTGAACTTGTAGTTGAATATGCTAAGTCAAAGAAATTTATATTAATTAAATTGAATCTGGACTTAAAGAAAATTCCAGGCCTCAAGGGCTTCAGTGGTGAATTCTACCAAACACATAATGAAAAAATAATGCCAATTCAACACAAACTCTTCCAGCAAAGTAAACAGGAAGGTCCCAACTCGTTCTGTGAGGCTGGCATTACACTGATTCTAATAGACCAATTGGTCTAACAGACCAATATCCTTCATGAGCATATACACAAAAATTCTAAGCAAAATTTTAAATCAAATCCAAATAATATATAAAGAAAGAAAATATATCATTTCAGATGGTCCTCATCTCGGGAATTTAACATTAGTTCAACATTTAAAAACTAAGCAATAGAATTCATAATATCAATGAACAATCAGAAAAATGATATGATGATCTCAACACATGCAGAAAACACAATCCAATATCCATCTCCAATAGACTCTTATCAAACTAGGAACAGAAGGAAGCATCCTCAATGTGATAAAAGGGATTTATAAAAATCTTATAGAAACATTACACTTAGCTTAGATTAAAATATTGTCCCCCTAAATCATGAATAGCATATAGCTGACCACTTTCATCCCATGTATAGATCACAGCAATGGAGGTTCCAGCCAGTGAAATAAGGCAAGAAAAAGAAAAGGCACCAAGATTGTAAAGAAAGGAGCAAAGGTATTTTTATATGCAAACAACACAATTATCTATTTGGAAAATCATAAGGAATTTACAGAAATCTATAATTAATGGTTTAGCAAGATTGAAAGGTATAAGATTAATAAACAAAAACAGTTGTATTTTTATATAATAGCAACAATCAGAAATCAAAATTAAAAAGGATATAATCAAAAAAAGTGAAATATTTAAGGAAAAATCTGACAAACACTGTGAAACCTGTTCACTGAAAATTTTAAAAGACTGCTGAGAGATTTAAAAAGACCTAAACAGGGGTGCCAGGTGGCTCAGTTGTTAAGCATCTGCCTTTGGCTCAGGTGATGATTCCAGGTTCCTTGGATCATGCCCCACATCGGGCTCCCTGCTCAGCGGGAAGCTTGCTTCTCCCTCTCCCACTCCCCCTGCTTGTGTTCCCTCTCTCACTGTGTCTCTGTCAAATAAATAAATAAAAATCTTTTTAAATAAGTAAATAAATAAATAAAAAGACCTAAACAAAAGGAGATATACCAGGTTCAGGAGTCAGAAAACTCCATGTTAATAAGGCATCAACTGTCCCCCAAATTCATCTACACCTTCAACACAATCCAAAGTAAAATCCCAGCAGGCTTTTTTTTTTGTAGAAATTGGCAAGCTGATTCTGAAATTCATATGGAAATGCAAAGAACCAGAATAACCAAATAATAGAATAACCAGAATAATTTTAAAAAGAACAAAATTAAAGGACTTACCACTTGCTGACGTGAAGACTTAGAAAGCTACAATAATCAAGAGGTTATTGTCTTGATGTACAAATAGACAAAGAAATCAATGGAACAGAGAATTCAGAAATGTGAACAACTGAGTTTGGCAAAGATACAAAGTGACTTCTCAGAGAAAGGAGAGTCTTTTTGGGTTTTTTTTTTTGTTTTTTTAAAGATTTTATTTATTTATTTTAGAGACAGAGAGAGTGAGCAATGGGCAGAGGAAGAGGGAGACAGAGAATCCCAAGCAGACTCCATGCTGAGCAGAAGAGCTCAGTGTGGGGCTCAATCCCAGCACCCTGAGATCAAGACCTGAGCTGAAATCAAGAGTCAGACACTTAACCAACTGAGCCACCATAGGCCCCAAGAATAGTGTTTTTAAAATGGCCCTGAAGAAAAAGAAAAGAACTGAGATCCATAGAGACCCATACCTCTTACATATACAGAAATTAACTCAAAATGAACTATAAACCTACATGTAAAATCTAAAACTACAAAACTTCTAGAAAAAAAAATTAAAGAGAAATTATGACTTAAGCCAAGGTTTCTTAGATCCGAAACCAAAAGTAAATTTCATAAAAGAAAAAGATAAACTGAAGTTTATCAAATTTAAAAGTTGTGTTCTTTGAAAACACTGTTCAGAGAATGAAAACCCCAGCCTGGGAAAAAGCATTTGCAAATGATGTATCTGAAAAGGAACTAGTATCCAGACATGTAAAGAACACATAAAAATGAATAGTAAGAAAAAAAAAATCTTTTTTCTAATGTGCAAAAGGTCTTTTTTTTTTTTTAAGATTTTATTTATTTATTTGACAGACAGAGATCACAAGCAGGCAGAGAGGCAGGCAGAGAGAGGAGGAAGCAGGCTCCCCGCTGGGCAGAGAGCCCGATGCCGGTTCAATCCCAGGACCCTGGGATCACAACCTGAGCAGAAGGCAGAGGCTTTAACCCACTGAGCCACCCAGGTGCTCCAAGTTTTTTTTTTTTTAAGATTTTATTTATTTATTTGACAGAGACAAAGCAAGAAAGGGAACACAAGCAGGCGGAATGGGAGAGGGAGAATTAGGCTTCCCACTGAGCAGGGAGGCCAATGCAGGGCTCCATCCTAGAACCCTGGGTTCATAACCTGAGCTGAAGGCAGACAGCGAATGACTGAGCCACCCAGGTGCCCCAGTGTGCAAAAGTTCTGAACAAATACCTCACCACGAAGATATGCAGATGGCAAATAAGCACATGACAAAATGCTCAACATCATCTCATTAGAGAAATGCAAATTAAAACGACAATGAGATACTACTACATACCACATAGAAAAGCTGTAAGGCCCGGGATGGGCTCCATGTTCAGCTGGGGGTCCACTTGACCCTCTCCTGCTGCCCCTCTCCCACACCCACCAGATCCTGCTCTCCCTCTTCCCCTCCCCAGCTCATGCTTGTTCTGTCTCTCAAATAAATAAATAAATAAAATCTTTGAAAATCATGTTACTCCACGTAACTTACTTTATCAATTTAGGTCTTAGAAATACTCTAATTTTAAATTTCTACTCTGTAATTGTTTTAATAACATAAAAAGAACCCATGGATATAATTACATATTATAATCTTATTTTCCCCTTTTCTTAAAAGATTTTATTAATTTATTTATTTGACAGAGAAAGAAAGAAAGGGGGAATACAGCAGGGGCAGAGGGAGAGGCAAGTTTCCCACTGAGCAGGGAGCCTGATGTGAGACTCAATCCCAAGACCCTGGGATCATGACCTGAGCCAAATGCAGATGCTTACCAACCTAGCCACCCAGGTGCCCCTATAATCCTAGTTTAAATAAAGAAGACTGGAGCGCCTGGATGGCTCAGTGGGTTAAGCAACAGGCTCTTCACTGAAGCTCAGGTCAAGATCTCAGTATGATGAGATCAAGCCCCACGATGGGCTCCTTGCTGGGCGTACAGCCCACTTATGATTCTCTCTTTCGGGTTGGCTGGGTGGCTCAGTGGATTAAGCATCTTCCTTCTGCTCACGTCATGATCCCAGGGTCCCTGATCAGCAGGGAGTCTGCTTCTGCTTCTCCCTTTGCCCCTCCCCACCCACCATAACACCAGCTAGCTCCTGCTCTCTATCAAATAAATAAAACCTTCAAAAAAAAAAAAAAAGATTCTATCACCCCCTCTTTCTCTGTCCGCACACCCGACACACTCTTTCTCTCCTGCTAAAAAAGTTAATCAATTAAAATAAAATAAATAAGACTGTTACAGAAGGGGGTGGGGAGAAGATGGGTTAGATAGGTGATGGGATGAGGACCCTGGTGTTACATGGAAGTGTTAAATCACTGTATTAAACACCTGAAATTAATACTGCACTGTATGTTAATGAACTAGAATTTAAATAAAAACTTTTAAAATTTTATGGGTAAAAACATTAAAATTTTAAATGAAAAAATACAGACTAGAGGTCAGGGAGCATTCAGTGCAACTTTATAGTTACTGACAGTTTTCCTAGTCTTTTTTTTTTTTTTTTTTAAAGATTTTACTTATTTATTTGTCAGAGAGAGAGAGAGAACGAACACAGGCACAAACAGGCAGAGGTGGAGAGAGAAGCAGGCTCCCTGCTGAGCAGAGAGCCCGATGCGGGACTCAATCCCAAGACCCTGGGATCTTGACCTGAGCCGAAGTCAGCAGCTTAACCCACTGAGCCACCCAGGTGTCCCCAGTTTTCCTAGTCTTAATAGAAAGGATTGAAATGTGTGTTTTCTTACCAAAAGCTAAGGAAACATATTTACATATTTAACCCTGCCCCTTTCTGTGTATAATAGCAATGAAGTTCCTCATTATTATATCCCCATTTTCAGGCTGTCAGAAGAAATAGAATACTTCCATTATATATGCGAGAATTTTGGTATCCACATTTGACTAATCTAAAAGGTTAAAAAAAAATCTATATACACATTAAACATATAATAAGATGTAAAAATGATTTTAGAAAAATATTCAATAAAAATTTTAATAAATTTACATTTAGAAATTGTTCACAATGTGAGATATTTTCCCATCTAAGATCATTAATGTAGTTTATTTTGCTTACAAACTAGAAGTCATAGTTTCCTATGTCACATTAACAAGAAAATGTCCAAGTCTGAACACAAAATATAAATTTATATAAATATAAATCTCAATTACTCTACAGAAATAATTCTAAAGACCTACTTTCTAAAAGAGAATGTCATTCATTTAAATAAAGTTCATAGTAAAATGTTTTCTAGTCTAATGTTATACTAGCCTAATTCAAGTAAATAGAATCCAAGTTAGCATATATTATATCCTTAATTCTTCTATTTCATATTGGCACTGTCCTTTCTGATTCTCAGTCCCAAACCCTTCAGCCTAGTTTTAGCCAAAGATAAGTATTCATTTTTACCTATGTGAGAAATGGCTTATAATTCTGAGTGTTTTGTTCTTTAAATAGAAACTGAAGATGGAAATCAGTGCTAAGAAAACTAAAGTACCACTTTTGATACCATATTTGCTTCTGCATTCCCCCACCCACCTACCATCAATCTTACATTCTAAAGAACCATTTGAAGAATTCTCTTATTCCCTAGTGAAATCCCCACGGTAGGAAAAAAACTAAGTTACCATGGAACCAGCCAATTAATTTTGACACCTGCTTACCAAGATTGATCATTTTTTATATCTGTTTGCTAGGTTACTATCCTTCAGCTTAGTAAAAGATTTTCAAGATAATTAATGAAGTGAGAATTTCCAGTTAGTCTTTCCCACTGTTATTCCTTCAACTGCTGAATAACAGAAGCCACCATCCTCAAATAAACCTTTTTTAGCTTAGCATATACTTTACCATGAAGAATTCTTTTCTTCTAAATTGATTCTTCCCTTTAACATTAAATACCACATTTTACCCCTAAGAGTATACATAAAAGATGGAATAGTACCAGTTATATTTACTATAATTAATAGCCTGTATTCCACAGAGAAATGAAAAAGTACTTACCAATAGAGTACAATGAATCATAGGAAATAAGTTTCCAAGGAAATGATTTATATTCAATGAGTAATTCAGGGTTAACTGTTATTTAACTATATTTAAGAAACTATTTCTATTTTACTCACTAATGTGTAAAGTTTATGAACGGCATCTTATGTTATTAAGATAGTTTAACTTGATCTGTGATCTTTCCTACTAACTGAGACAGTATCTGCTAGCGAGGTTGAAGGCTGCTGATCTAGCTAGCTGATTAACAAGTTCCACTACCATAAAATGTAGAAAGGAGCCTCTCAAAATCATAGCAATCTCTGTCCTCTTTAGATATATAGACCAAATCCACAAAAAGGCCAAAATCCCTAAATCACACATACAATGGGTTATCTTCCTACCTACAGAAAGAGGTAAAAAACGGATGCAGCTTCATTCATTGTTGGCTGCCAGTTTATATATTCAAAATTCTTGCTTGATAAAAAGGCTAGCTGTAATTGTCATAGCCAAAGCTTCAAAACACTTAAGTAAAAAAGGCTACCAACAAGCACAATTCAATAAGATATCTTTCCTTATCTTGAAACACTTTATAAAACTTTTAATTAACACCTCTTTCAAATTAAAAAAAGTATCAAGAAACTACAGTATTATATTAATTTATTAGGAAGCGAGAAAACATTTCAGTCTATTGAAACAAATGAATTTCATGAAGCTTCATTTTAAGATTTCACTTCCAAAAACCACTGTAAATTAATTTAAATAGTAGGATCTACCTAAAATTTAAAAGTGCCCTTTTAAAAAATACAGTTTCACAAGTTTTAAGGGGCATGGTTTAAATTAGCAATAGTTTAAATAAATGGAAAATATGCTGTATTTAAAACTCTCAGGACATTTTCCTATAATCCATTAATAACGTGAACCATACTTCCTACCTTTGCCTTAGAGACCGAGACACTTCACTGAGATTTTGCTGTCATCCTGACAATAAATATCCGGAATCTACATAGTGTAATTCCAGAGCCGCAAAACAGCCAGCAAATTTCACAGTAACTATCTAGAAATCTAAGAAGTTGACTCAGTGACTGCTATCTGCAAATTGTCAGATGGCTACCTCAACTATCTTCCTTGCTATTCCCCCCAATTCACCCATTTCTTCTCATATCAGGCAGGAAGGTAATAAACATCAGCCAATAGGGGGAGGGTACCCTTGCTGTTGTAAAGCAAACTCCTTACGGCCTTGAGCTTCAGAGAAAAACCAAAGTGATGCTCTCACAGAACAGCTGATAGTGAAATAAACAGTTCGAAAAACCCATTACCTTCCCTGCATTAAAAAAGCCCACATAGTTCATCATTTTATGTTACCCAAAGTCACTCTTGTATTCCCAATCAAAACTGCCGTAGCAAATTCGACATAGTATATCGGCTAAAAGTAAACATTCTGGAGTTAGGCTAGTTGACTTGGAAGAACTCTGCCCTTAGTACTGTGTAATCCTGGGCAAATGACTTAAATTCACTGCCTCGAGTTCTCTCTGTAAATCCAGCATAATCATCCTAGGAACTCACAGAGTTGTGAGGGACAAATGAGATAATCCACGTCAGGCGCTTAACAGTGTTTGGCACAGAGTAAGCCCATCATAAACTCTTAGGATCACAATTATCATACTAAATAAACTAAAATGTTCGCGGTGGTTACCTCTAGAGAGGACTAGGATGGGAGGAGAGGGAGGTACTGGTAGCCCGTAACTTTAACCTTTACACTTCTGCATTGTTTGAATGTTTCGCAGTGTTCAAGTATTTCATGAGTTACTTGCATTTTTGATTAAAAAACAGTGACCTAACAAAAATGGTGTTTGGCACCGTAACTGAGTATGGAAATAAATGCTCAAGAGCGAGGGACCCGAAGCCGCTGCGGACACCTGGACCATCACGAGGGCTTCGAGTGCCCCGGGGCGCCTGGGTTGCAGGGAGGCGGCGCGCTGCGGGCGGTTCCCAGCGCTGGGACCCGAGGCCGCGTTGAGGGCGGGGGCGCAGAGGATGGGAGGGGGCACGACCCGTGCGGGGCAGGGCTGAGGTGCGGGGTCGCGAAGACACTTACTTGAACCTGCCCTGGCAGTGCTGGCACTGGTCCCCCACCCAGCCCGGGTCGCAGAGGCAGGTGGAGTTGACACAGCGGCCCGAGAAGCAGGAGCCGGTCCTCTCGCACGGCTTGGACTGGGACACCTGCGCGTAGAGGGCCAGGTAGAGGAAGCCATAGCACAGCAGCCAGCTGTTCCCGTCCAGCAGCCAGGAGGAGGCGCCACCGCCGCCGCCGCCGCCGCCGCCCGCCGGCCGAGCCCTCCACAGCCCCGGGGCCGCCGGCTGCGGGGGGCCAATGCGGGCCCGGCCCCCCGGCTCCATCTTCTCGGGCGCCCCTGACCGGCCGGGCTGCGCTCGCGGGCGCGGACAGCGATGCTCGGGGGGCGGGGGGTGCAATTCGGCCGGAGAAAACCTCGCCGCCGCCACCGCCGCTTCTCCTCCTCCTCACCGGCGCCTGCCCCAGTCCCGCTCCCCGGTCTGGAGGGACAGATCCCAGTCGCCGTCGCCTCTGTTCGGCCCCCTGCAGTCGCACTCGGGCATCGCCTCTCGGTCTCTTGACCTTGTCCTCGGCAAATGGAGCCCACCGCCGCGGCGACCCGGGCCGGGCCGGAGGCGGAGAGCGGGCGGCGCGGGCGGCGCGGGCGGCGCGGAGCGCTCCAGAGGGGACCTGCGGGAGGGGGAGGGGACCCCCGCGCGCGGCCCCGCCTCGCCCGCGGCTCGCGCCAACTGCCTGGGCTCCGGCCCCGCGCGCCGGGGAAGGCGGGGGCCCGCGGGAACCCCGAGGTGGGCGCGCCCAACCCGGGAGGGGAATTCGGGAAGCGGGGCTCAGCTCCGCACCGCCAGGCCGGCGGCCAGCGGCCCCCCAGCAGCCATCTTCTCTCTTTTGCCGTCAGCCGGGCACCAGGGTGGCGGCTGGAGCCCGCGGTGCGTTAGGCCGCCTGCCCCCACTCGCGCGTGCCCACGCTCCCCCCCACAGGCCCTGCGCTGTGGTCTCGCCCCGCCCTGACAGGGACCGGGGACTCCCCCGCGCGCGCCCACCCGGCCCGGCCCGCGAGCTGAAGCGAGACTGGCCCCCCAGGTGTGGCCCGCGTGCCCGCGGTGCCCTTCCCCTCGGCGCGCGGGGGGGACAGGGCCCCACTCGCGCCACGCGCCCCCTGAGCCCCACCAGCGAAAGAGCAGACCCGGCCGGCTTCGCAGCTTCAGCAAAAAAGCAGCCCTTCCCGTCGGCCGTCTACAGCTGCAAAAGTGCAGCGCTTTTCCCCCCCGCGTCTCCCCTTCCTCCGCCCCATCCTCCTGCCTATTTCTTCTTTTTTTCTTAGAAAAACTCCAACAACACACAAAGAGCTGAGCTTGTGCAGCAGGCAAAAGTCTTAAAGGCACCGCAGTCCGGAACGCTGTGGGGTCCGGAAGAACTGGGAGGGGCGGGGTTTTAGGGGCCGCGAGGGTCGGGGAGCCGTGGCCGCGTGGGGACTTCTCCAAGGGGGAGCCATTTCTTCCGCCGAAATGATGACTCCCCCGCCCCCAACAAAGAGCTCCAAGATTCTGAGCCCGGGGCGCACCACCCCTTCCCCGCGCTGCCTCGGAACCCCAGGTATCTCCCTTTTCTGCTTGTCAGTGTTTCCTCCTCCATCTGGGACAATATTCTGCCTTGAAAAATATTGCAACATCTGGGCTTTTTTTCAGAAGAGCAGAAACGATGCCCAGAAAAGAGCCGTTTTTCCTTTCTCAGCGGCAATCTTTCCTCCTTTAGATGACTTTCCAAGATTTGATGGCATGTGCTGAAATTTTTGCTTTGTACTTTCGTGCCTTCTCTAAAAAGCCTATTTCAACCCTTGAGAAAGGAAGCCGAACACAAATTGCAGCCATGTATACTCGAGTTACAAGCAATGTAATGGGATCCCCACCAAAGAGGAGCAGACAGTACGAAAAAGAATTTAAAATCTACCGAAGACATTTCTGACAGCAAAAGGAGAAAAAGTTTTAGTTGTAACCACACGGTCGTTATTGTTAAGATTCAACTCGTGTTTATTTCGGGCATAATGTACCCACGTCATCTCTTTTAATCTCTTTTATCCCCACTTTGCAGATGAAATCCTCCATTAACCCCATTTTGCAGATGAGGATATAGAGACTGGGAAATGTTGAAAGATTTGTCAATGACAGGTTGGGGGTAAGTAATGAATCGAGCTTTAAATACAAGTCCGTGTCTTTTTCCATTAGTTACCAAGCTATTTCTATTAGCAGTTGCTTTGTTCCACTTTGGTGAATAGAATGTGTTGGCTTGGTTTGCAAATACCTCAGCAGTGACTTAAGGAGGGAAAACAAAAGTCCAGAAAGAGGTGACTCCTTTGAAAGGAAAAGGAAGAAAAAAGGAAACCATGATTTTCATTCATATAACAAAGAAATCACAATTCCCCCATAATATCCTCAAACGGAAAGTGAGGACAGCCCCTTCTTCCTTTCACATCTTTTCCACATCAGGATGCTCCTTAGAGACTACCTGGGATGAAGGAAGAAAAAGAAGAGAACATTCTAGGGGGGTGGAAAACAAAACAAAAGGAGGATATTGTTCTGGATTACACTGTTTAATTTCCAGGACTATAAAATCCAGAACTCTTTCTAGTAGTAGCCATACAGGAACAATCTCTCCTGCCTTCTCCATTCTTCTCTCATGCCAGCCAAAGTTTAAAGTGAACCACATCCTTCTCACATCCATGTAGAGTTGCTTTCAGAAATGTGGAAGGTAGCCAAGCTCTTAAAACAGTCAGTGAGTGTGAAGGTAACTCAAAGGGTACACGGGAACCCGTTTAACAAGAGAGATCACTGCTCAGCCACATGCTTACTGTAGCCTATATTCAAGCAAAGGATTTGTCCATTAAAAATATATATCGTTTAATCTTGTAACCACTATAATCGGCTCAGTACTTCACATTACTGAAGAACATGCAGCCCCACAGTCTTCCTCTCAACTTTGCCTTTAGAATCAAGCTGTATATACTAAATCTATATAAAATTATTCTCACAAGGATCTCATAGGATTACTGCTTGCTCTATATCCGATTTTTTTTCTTTCATACTCTTTTAAAAGTCAACATTTACGAATTTAAGGAAAAGGAAACAAAGATAAATAAACATAAGGTTCACCCCTGGATAAGCTTATCTATTATCAGGTTCAGTAAACCCGGGAATTCCTTATACAGTTAAGGGTCATATAGTTTACAGATGTAGACACAGGAAACTTAAATGATTTACAACAGTCACACAAAAAGTCGGTGATAAAACTTGCCTAGAATCTGGACTAATGTTTCAGTGTCTTCTATGATCAAGAAATTTTAAAGCTCCAACATGGTTATCTCTTTTTTCTAAAAAAAAAAAAGTAGAGTCAGCATTCTAGTAGTGCTATCCGACACTATAATAACTCACTGTATTGGTAATAGCAGTCATAAATCCAGCAGAAAGGTGAAAATCTACTCCAAAGAGGTAGTAGAGGGAAAATCAGTTTTACTGAAGTAGGATGAAACTGTTATGATTGGAATTATCTATTACAATTTCTCCAAGGGAAAGAGATAAGAAAAGTATATTTGTTTTCTCCACAATTAGCCGTATATCAGGACCTTCAGATATTTGGGGAATGTGTTTCATTTCCATTCATACCACTTAAGAGTGGTACTATAAAATGATGGGCAAGAAGCTAACACTTCACATTGCCAAATTGAAGGAAATGCACATGATTTTTTAAAGAAGAACAAGAGAAATGACAGTTCCACTGATCTTTTGACTGCAACTCAAAAAGTAAAAGATCCTATTTGGGCTAATGAGCCAAAGCAACCCCTTCTCAGTTGCTTGACTGAAGAATGATCTCTATTGTTCACCGTTTGGCTCATAGGAGGCTTCTGAAAGCAGCTAAGATAATGAGAGTTGCAGATAGCCTGGTTACAAGAGCCACAAGTTTGTTCGTTCAAATGTATCCTTAGTGTAATTGGGACTGTATTTTTAAGACACTGATGGAACATGAATGGTCTGTGATATTAGATAGTAAAGAAAAAATCAACTTTAGGTACTTACCAAAAATTATTGATGGTATTAAAAATATTCATGTGGCTATGTGCTGAAATACCAACCTTCTCCCCACCAAAATCTAACACTCTGCTTTTCTCTTGGATTCCATCAGTTTCTCTTGCCGTCACACTTGCAAACACACACATACACTCTGATCCTGCCAATTTTTCTACTTAACACATTTCAAACATATTGTTATAAGTAAATTCAAGGAAATAACTCCAAAGATTCTAAATTCTCAGTGCAGGGCTATTATATTTCTTTTAACTGGGAAATAAAATGAACATAACTCAACTTTCATCCTAAATATTCAGACTTATTACCCCCAAAGACATTTATTGCTAGTAGTCAGTAGTCTGTTGCAGAAATTTGTCTTTCATGAAATTTAATTCAATAAAAATATGGGTTAGGACTTCCTGTTAAACATAGTAGACTAAGGAGGAGCATTTACTGCTACTCCAAACTCTACCAACTTGACAGGAAATTTTTTTTTTTTTTAATTTTAAAGGTACAAACTCACAATAACAAAGAAAGTAAGAAAAGAGCCAATTAGTTGATAAGAGGTGCCAATGCATTTGAAAGTGTCAGAGCTTTGGAAGGAGAAAAGGGAATGGAGAAACAATAACTAATCATTTATGCCTACAGAGATGAATAACAGTAAGAAACAAGCCTGAAGAGTCCAGGACTCAGAGGTAAGAGGTACAATGAGAAGTAGAGGGGGTGCTCAAGGATGAAAACAAGGAGAATAGTTGAGGGAAATATAAAGGCCCATGGTCCCCTTCCTCACCCCAAGCAGCCAAAGATGACCCCAGACCCAACCCTGACAGGAGGGTAAATCTCTTAAGAAACTGAATGCTAGAGGCTCCAGTCATAATGGCATCAGTTATAATGGAAGGAGGGAGAGACGTACACAGCTGAAAATGGGGAAATTAGGTAAAAATCTATATATTGAATGGTGGATTTCCCAACCACTCTTTTCCTACATGTTCCCTGAATACCTACAGTCAACTGAATAACCTCCAGGCAGAAAATTGAAGAATACTTATCTGCAGAAACTGAATAGTCCAAGAGAAAATATATTGTCAGTTGGGGGTCTCCATACCAAATGGCAAACCAACCTACAGCTCACCCTATAGTGACGGCTGCTGAGTCAGTAAATCTCACCCAATCTTTTTTTTCATGACTCTCTTTATAAATACAAGCAGTAGGGATTCATTAGACATAAAAGAAACCAAAACAAACAGAAAAGGAAATCAGAGGAAACACAGTCAAGTGACAAGGGAATATTTAATGCAATCATAGAACAAGAACAGGAGGGATGTTTGGGTGGCTCTGTTGCTTGGGCATCTGCCTTCAGTTCAGGTCACAATCCTAGGGTTCTGGGATGGAGCCCTGCATTGGGTTCCCTGCTCATTAGGGAGTCTGCTTCTCCCTTTCCCTCTGTCCTTGCCCCAACTCATGCTCTCTCTCTCCTTCTATCTCAAATAAATAAAATCTTAAAAAAAAAAAAAAGAACTGGATACTCTTTAATAAACAAAAGGATACTCAGAGAACAAAAAATGAAAACAGGGTAGCCAAAATTAAAATACAATAAAAGAAAGTTTACAAAATAGAGTCTGGGAAATCTAGAAATTAAAATAAAAAAACAAAGTTTCTCCTCTTATCAAGGAGGGAAAAACTGGGGGGGGGGGGTAAGATTCACTAATGATTATACATAACAGACTCTTATCTTAAATTAAGAATTTACAATATTGTATATTAATTAATGTGACAATGCAAAACTCCTATGTAGGAGAAGACAAAATTTGTTGTATCAACTTCAACATAAGATTTCCCAAAACTGAACTGAGCCTGCTTACCCACTATAGCCTAAAACATCGAATTAAAAGACTCACAAATGGAAAAAAAAGGGGGGGGAAAGGCAAACAGAATGGATTGGAAGTTAGAATAGCATTGAAATTCTCAACAACAAAATTAGATGCTAAAAGTAGAGGTAGAAGGGAAATTACCATCAACCTAGAATTCTATACCTAGCCAACCTATCAATCAAGTATGAGGATAAAGATATTTTCAGACACACAAACATTTGTAAAATTTTTCTTGTAACGTACCCTTCTTTAGAAAATTCATGGTAAGTGGTGAAAGGAGAAGAGACTGAACATTAAAGAATTGTAAAGACATATCCTAGAATGACAGACAGCTGTGTCTCAAGAACAACTAGTCCAACCTGTAACAGAGCTGAGGAGGGAGGTATAACTAGAAAAATAATAGATACAAGTGTTTGGAACTGTTTGAGCTTTGGGGGGAAAAATACTAATAATATGTGACAGATCTTGGGGTATTTGGAAGGAAAATGGAATGAGCACACAAAAAAACAAGTAAATGAACAAAATGAAGCAATCATTGACTAAGGGAAAAAAGGAAAGTTGTACAAGATGGTTTAGCAGTAAACAATATTCACTATATAAACACTATTGATTTACCAAAAATGTATAATATGTCTAAATTTTTAAAATGGGAGATGGATAAAGATGGGTGGGTCTAAATCCTTAATTGCTTAATAAGAAGTAATTGCATGTCCAAAACTGACAAATCAAGAACTAGTAGTATAATCATACTACCCTGAAGAGTTGAAAGCTGCCTTGTCTTAGGAAATAGTGAATGGGCAGGAGATGCAGCATTTTATTATAAGGCTTTTGGTACTCTTTGATTGAAAATTAAAATTTACTTCTAAAAAATAATAAAAAATTAATTTAAAATATGGGTTCATAAAAAATGTTAAAGGTAGCATATGCCCTAAGAAAAAAACTTGGGTTTGATTTCTAATTCTGCCCCCTATATACGGATTACTCTTGCATGACCCATTAACCTCTGTGCCTCAGCTTTCCCACTGTTAAGATGGGAAAATCAAATTACGCATCAGTGTCCATTTCCAAGCTTACATGAGAATCTAAACCGAAAATATGAAAGCACACAGTAAATGGTAACGCACTATACAAACTTTGATATTTAATGTTCATCAAAAACTACTCTTAGGAACAGAATTCATTCTAATTCCCTGAATTGAATTCATGGAATTGAAAGAGATTTAGGTTTGACACAACACACAAATACAAAATACAAAAACATAAAGAAGCAGTCAAAGTGATAAACCCTCATTATTTTGAAGATGGATCTAATCTGTTTTACAAATGAGATGCTGGGACCAGGAAAATTGAAGTACCTTATCCAAACTCACACAGTGGTAGAGGTAAGTCTAAAACCCTAGTTTTTCTGAAAAGCAATGCAGTTTTCTTTGTCCTATAGCTCATAGTTCAGGCTAATGGGAAACAAGTTCGGGTTTATCTATCATTCATGCTGAGTTCCAGAAAGGCCTTCCATAGCTCTGCAAAGTGACTTGCCCAATGTCTCACAAGTTAATGAGAGCAGAGCCAAAACTAAACCGAACACATGACACACAGCTAGAGAATGAACCTTGAACCTGAAACTTGGAACCAAGTGCAAATTTACTGACAAAGGTAAAGGCATATATTGAAAGCTCAGCTCAAAGTCTGCAACATAAAAATTATCAATTAATACCGTTAATTTGTTGACTAAAGTTCCTGCCTGAGTACAGAGAAAAAAGCCAAAAAGGAAATAGGAATACTTTTTTTAAAAATGCAATTAGACAAGCCAAACCAGCAGCAAAATTCCTCTTGAAAGTAGATATGTAAGAAGAAAAGGCCCAATGTCTGACAAAATGTGTCAAGAAGGGATGCCTAAATTTGGAACTTTCCAACCTATTGCAAGACACCTAAGAGGTTTCTCTATCCTCTCCTCACTGGGATAATGCTGGAAGGAATGAGGGCACCTTAAAGATAAAAAGGTGAGAGAACTTTTCTCTCTTTCACACCCAGGTAATCATTTGCTGTCACTTTCCTTCATGAGAAGGTAGAAAAAACTCTTTTTAAAAATACAGTTCTGTCAATAAAAATGAACAAAAGTCCAATTTGAATCAGGTAACAAAAAAAATATCACACTCTTTTCTTTTCTAAAGTCATAATTATTTCCCCAATTGGTAATTCTAATTTCTCAGGATGACTCTAAGATTAGCTATCACTGCACTAGCTGCATCAGGCATCTTACAGTTCCAAACACCAACTTAAAATGGGGTCATGCCCTGGAAAGTAGTGTCATGGAACCCAGGGACAAACTTGTGATTTTGAGTAACAGAAAGGATTCTTTTAGTTGTGAAAAAATCCAGCTGTTACAATTATACTCCTGAGGCATCACCACATACAGATAAACCAGGTAGAATCTCCATAAGCCTTTGGTGGAGTTGAGGTTTGTTTCATGTTCCCTCTGTTTGAAGAAAAAGCAGGCAAAGTAAGGAAAACAGGAAATACTTAAAACACAAAAGCTCCCAAGCAAAATAAACAATTCATAAGAATAACATACTAGCTTTTAGAAAGCTGCTTGGGGTCCTGACACAGGAAAATATGTTTATGTTTACAAGGAAAAGAGCATGAAAGAGAATTATGGACCTTCTGATCAGGAGAGACAAAGCATCAGAACACAGTGAGGTTTCCCTGAATAAAGTCAGAGACAAAGAAGAACTGCAAAACAGCACATATATAAAAAAAGAAAAATATCTGACAAATGATATCCAGGCTCCACAAATCCTGATAACACGACATTCTACTTATTAAAAACATCAGTCTTGGAAGACTCCAGGCACCGTAATTTTGAAAATGTACACAAGTAAATTAAAACCAGCCTTACAATTCTTCTTATTGTATGTCCCTCTGCAAAGCTGATGGGAAATTCTAAATTAAATGAAAAAAAGTCAACATGAACATTGCTGATTTTAAGCAAGAACCCCAAGTTTTCCATTTTTTAAAAATTAGAATGTAGTCTGAAAGTCTTTTTGCACATGAAGAGGACATATTTTTCCAGGAAAACTGGCTCTTCCATAAACAGAGAAAATGTTTTATCCACAACTAGAAAGCATGTGCAAGAATTTTGTTTATTAAATTACCTAAACCGCTTGATAGCAGATATTTTTTGAAATATCTTACAGTCATGTTCTTTTCCACTGGACACAGTCCTTCAGTTTAGGAAGGTAGCACAAGACAATGCCAAGAGAAAAGGAGATTAAAATGCCAAATGATGTAAAAAATGTTAGTTATTTTTTAAAACTGTGAAGCTCTACTTGATGGCGCCTGCTTTTACTCTTTCCTGGAGAACACTATTATAGGACCCAGAGGGGCCATGTGATTCCAGAGAGCCACAGAGTGAGCATTGTAATTCCCCTGCCTCTTGATGCCCGTCACCTTTTTCCCAGGAGGCAGCAACTTCGCAGCCCATTGCCTTATGTCCGATGAGGTCAGTGACCAACCTGTGGCGGGACCACAGTGACCAGAGAACAAAACATACAACCACCACACTCTGACAAAAACTTGGAACTCCATGGTTTTATCCTTTAACTTAAGGTTTAGGAGGCACTTGTTATATTGCAAAGGGCTTTAAAGAGCTAACACACTTACTTTGTACCAGTCATTAACATGAATGACTGTACCTATTTCCTGATCGTTTTGAGCGATAAGGAATATAAGAAAAGTATAAAGATATATCCTACCTCTATTACCATCCCCAACAACCTGGCCCCCACCCCAGGACACACACAGCACACACATAAGATGAACATTCCCTGACTATTACCTGGTCTGTTCAAAGGAAAATGTACCTGAGGACCTGAGGAGTCCTAACATCCTTTTTTTTTTTTTTTTTTTTTTGAGTCCTAACATCCTTTAGTGATTTAATAGAATATAACGTCCATGGAGCAAATGATTTTATTTTTCAAAGAAGGCCAGTGAGGGAACAAACACAAAGGAATTAAATACTAATAGTGATATTTTTAGACAGAGTAGCTCCTGGATGAAAGATTTGACAGGTACCTCTAGTCAGTCATAATAGATAGCTACGTACTTCCAAGTGGAGACTGGACTATAGTGGGTTTTTGGCACCTCTGACTACACACTGAATAAATTTAAGAGGAGAATTAGAATGAAAGGTAAGGTCTTCACTAGTAAGCACCCTCCCCAAACTCAAGTCTGGCAGACATCATCAGGAGGAGGCTTAAGGAAGTATCTAGCTCTAAGACTTACCCCAAGTCTCTTCTGCATAAATAATAACATCATTACTGACAGATTCTTGGCTCAACTGATCTTCTTTTAAACTGCAGACTAGTCAAAATGAAATACTTATTAGAGAAAGATTGGAAAGGGTGAAACTGGAAATGATCACTCACAATAAGAAAAAAAAAATCCGCCTCATTAAAAGGAAAAAAATATGGGCACTTCTGAGCTAGCCAGACACCAAAAATATGTATGAATAAACAGCAAAGCAGCAATATTGCATTGGTATGATGTTGTTGAGGGTGCAATGATTCAGGGGAAACCACCAAAGAAACCAGTGCCAATCCCCTACATGCTCCCAAGGCTTGTAGACGCCCAACAGTCCTGGCGGGTCTACAATGTTGTATCAGGTGGGAACATTTCCCTGGCATATGATCAGTGTATGCCCTAAAGCCTCAGGACTTCCTAGTGCTCATTATTTTTATTCTAACTCTGTTGCTGCAACTGCTATCCTCATTCATATGAATGCCTAATCTTTCTGAATCATCTTAAACTATCTGTAGCAATTATCCCATGATTCAAGTTTCTAAAGTTAATTGTTAAGTTAAAAAAAAAAGACTCTTTCACTAGTTTAAATTTTTTCTGCTTTTTCATTTTATCATGTATCCTTTTAGTCCTGAGTTATTAGAAAATATAAATTAAAATGTCCAATTATTCTTGTCTTTAACATGTATTATTTTGTAGCTCTTACCAGACTTCTACTCTTTTTACCCCAACTAAAAAGTCATTCACCCCTGGGTTCTAGATTGCTCCACTGCCTATAATTATTTTATTTGACCTTGTTTAAATTATTTCTTATCTGGCTCAGTCATTTTTGAGATGAAGAAGATAACCGGAACGCGCATTTCAAAATTAGAATGTGCACTTTGTAAAAAAGAACAGAAATGACCACAATATTTTCTACAAACCAGGCCACTTATTATTGATTACCACAGCTCTTTAAGCTGTATTCTTTGAACTATTTGTGATGGTGTCTATATATTTTCCATAGGGTTAGACCTAATTCAATACTCACAGTATATTGTTTAAATTATTTCTTTCTGAGATGCATTAAAATGATAGAATTTCAAGATAAATTTCTACCTTTGGTATGTTCATCTATGTGGTTAAGTAAAATGTCTAGGTACTTACAGATTTCCATGATTATGGATTTTGAATAATCCACTACCCCTTTACCATCTACGTTACATAATTATGAGAGATAAGCCCTTAACTCCTTCTGAGGAAAATTATCCTTCCTTATCCTCCAGTGATAAAGCCTACTTAGGCAGCCATGTTTGGTACACATGATTCTGCTCTCCTCTGCCACAGATAATTAGCACAGAGGCATCTGCCAATCTTGGGGCAGCCAATCCTTAGGCTCACCACAGTTTTACAAGGTGACTTGGCACAAAAGCTCTAATCAAACAGGGATGAACTAGGGCAATTAAATTCTCACTTTTGGGAATTTGAATTAGAAAATATAGAAAGAATTAAGCAATCAAGAACAGGAGCTCAAGCTGAAAATTTGTGCAGAAAGAGATAGTGAGACCACTGGGTAGAGAAGGAGCAAAAAGGTAGAACTCAATTTATGAGAAGGTCAAAATTATGAGGAAGAAAAATTATAAATGGCAACTGTGAAAAAGAGAAATGACAAGAGTACAAGATGAAGAGAAAAGAGCCAATATACTTGTGAAATAACAGATTTTGATTCATTTTTATGGATTTTTAAAAAATCAAAATTTAGCAAGACCAAAAGAACATTTCAATTTTTCTGAACTTTGAATTTTGCATGGGTGAGTATTTAGTCATTCCAGGGTCCTTCTACGTCTTCCTTTTTTTTTTTTTTAATTTTTTAATTTTTATTTATTTATTTTATTTTAGTGGGAGGAGGGGCAGAGGGAGAGAGAGAGTCTCAAGCAGATAGTGCACTGAGTGCAGAGTCAGATGGAGGGTTAGATCTCATGACCCATGAAATTATGACCTGAGCCAAAACCAAGAGTGAGATGCTTCACTTACTGAGCCACCCCACCAGGGTCCTTTTATATACATTCTAACTAGTATTTCTTGATACCATAGTCAAGCAATGTCTTTACCAAAAAGGTCTAGTTTAAGTAGCATTCTATAACTGCATGTATTTGAAGGATATTAATAAACACAGTTCTTTAATTTTGCTACTTACTGTCAGCTCTTTGCTTATTGGTCACACCCCTGGTGATGGGCATTAGATATAATTTAGAAAGAATATTTGAGTCTCCAGCCGATCAATGGTCCACTTTAGCTTCAATATCTAAGATCTTTGCTTCTTTTTCCACACAGAGAATATTTTCCAACCATGCAAAAGCTGTGTCAGGACTTGCCTTAGAAGTAACATTTTAGATCAAATTCAACAAACAAGAATCTTTTTGTTATGTTAAAAATAGAGATAACCGGAACATTTCCAATAAATTTTATAAAAATCTCCAGATGTGAACTTCACTTCAGAAGACAGTCTGTTCCTAATTTTAAGGGATTTGATTTGTTTTGCTTGTTTTACTGCAGAAACAAATTTCCTCTGGCAATCGGGGTTGATATTTCCTTAAACTATTTTTTTCTTAATTTTTCCTGTGAAGGGAAAACTATTTTAATTGGCATTTATCACAAGACAGAATAAGAATCATTTCAGTTCTCAAATTTTGGAAGAAACATTTCCCATCTGTTTCAGTAACCCCACTGGCTAATTATAATGCCAAGAATAATTTGTCACAAACAGAAAGACCATTCTTTGGAGGAAAACTCTTACTGCTTTATCTTACATCACATACTGATTGATGAGCAATTTATAGAAAACTTATGATACTAACTGATGCCATGGATTTATGTCATGAATTAGATTCCAAAAGGAATCACAGAAGGCTGGTTAATAATTTACATTGCTTTAAAAACAGGATGGGGTATTTCGGTTAGTTCAAATTATATCAGAGAAGTTGCATATAGTATTCATATCCTGCTTTTAAAGTGTGTCATCTGGAACATGAATGGATTTACCCAGAAAGGAGGAGAGAGAATGCCAGCACTGTGTCGACAGTGCCATCACCTCTGTGATTTCAGCAGCATTAAGTGGACAGTAGAGTGTGGTCATAAAGACTGTGGGTTCTAAGCTGCACTGTTTGAACTTGAATTCCATCTCGAGCACTCCCTTGCTTGGAAAATATTGGTGCCTTGGATTGCACATTTGTAAAATGGGCGTATTCATAACAGTAACTATCTCAATGAGTTGATGAGAATTAAATTAACACACAGCTCAATGAATATTAGCTATCAATATTAATAACATTATTACTATTATTGTTGCTGTTGTGAAGAGTGTTATTAGATGCCTTTGTGAATTAACAGTTTCCCGATCTCCTAGATTTCTAAGAAAAGTAAACTCTCCCTGGGAGGGGTCTCTCTTGAGCTTTAATTCTCTGTGTAGTTTTCAATGCGGACTGCACACTAGAACCACCTGGAAAGCTTAAGGGAAAAAATAAAATAAAAATAAAAAAGCAATGTCCAGGATCCATCAAGAAGAAATTCAAAGTTAACAAGTCTTGAATAGGGCCCAGGTACCCCTTTTCTTTTTCTTTTTTAAGCTCCCCAGGAGTTTCCTAAGTACAGCCAGGGTTGAGAAGAACGGACTTCTTGATCTTAGCAACAACAGCTATGTGTGAGCAGGGAGCAAACCTTAGGAAAAAGCACACCAGCACTAGAACGGCAAACATGAAGGAGATGCCTGGGGTCAGCAGAGCAAGAAAATTGAAGAGGGAGGATCTCTCAGTGTTTGGCAGCAGGAGCCCTGCTGAACACCGAGAACTCATCCTGGCATAGTTATTTCTTGAGGTGATGCTAACGTTAGTTGAAACAGTCAAATCTCCTGCTGGCCTCTGCCCTCCCTTATGCCTCCAACTGCACACCTTACTTTTCACCTTTTGGTGCCTCCACTTAAAAAGCATCAGATCCCTTCTTTGGACATAGGGTTTGTAAATCCCAACAAGGAGCCCCATTTCGTTAGTGATAAATTATACCTCAGACAGATGGAGGGTAGTTACTCTGATGAATGGTTTCAGCTCAAGGGACTCTTAACCACTAAATACATGTGTTTATTCTTTTGAAGGAATGAGAGGCTCCAGACCTTGGGAATGAACTAGGTTGTTGTTCTTGTTTTGTAATAGCTTCAAAAGCTCACTTTACTCTGAACCTAAAAGAGGCGGGAGAGGAGGATGATAAGCATAATACCCACATTCATAGAGTCAGAGAAATGGACCATGCAGAAGGAGTAGAAAAAAAGTCTCACATTTCCGATGCTTTATAAAACCCTAAAATTCTGAACGATCTTACCCTTTAATTCCTGTCTTCACTCCACAAGTTCATTAGAGAAAAATTTCAAAAGGTAGTGAAAAGTGCAAAGAGGAAGTAAAAAATGGCTCACCCTTCCAGTACTCTTTTCTTTTCTTTATTTTGAGCATGTAAAATGAAGAGTAAGGGGGGCCTGGGTGGCTGGCTCAGTTGGTTAAGTGTCTGACTTTTGATTTCAGCTCAGTTCATAATCTCAGGGTTATGAGTCAGAGCCCCAAGTGGTGCTCTGCACTGGGCGTGGAGCCTGCTTAAGAGTCTCTCTCTCTCTCACTCCCTGTGCCCCTCCCCCCTAAAAATAAGGTGAAGAGTGAAAGTCTACACTCCCTCCATCTCTCCAAAGATAAACTCTTCCCAAATGTTTTATATTTATGTGTTTCATAAACACATCTTGCCATTATCTTATGTTTCTGTGACTGTGCTGAGCACTTTATGTGAATTATTCCATTTAATCCCTACAATAACCCTCAGAGATAGATACTATTAGTATCTCCCTCCCTCGCCCCCATTTCAAAGGTGAGAAAATTGAGCCTTAGAGAATTTTACCCAAATCCCCCTCATTTATTCACTCAAGAAATATTTATTGAGTCACTGCTACGTGCCAAGTTCTATACCTAGGTATAGGGCATTTAAGAGTGAATCAGCCCAGCATATCTATAATGCACTTCTTAACTCCTCTGCTGCTGGCATCCAAGTGTAAACCACCATCATCTCTCCCCCTAGATTATTTTGAATCTGTGTGGTCCATGCAGTTACCCACTCTACTGTCCTGCCTCGTCTTCAAACTCACGCTTTCTAGTGCACACCAGTGTCATCTAAGACATTGAGACATGGACTCTTCCCCTCATTGCTACAGTGACCATGTTCTCTGAACTCAAAATATGACTTTGCAGGTTCACTCCGTTAAAGCTAAAGGATAATTAAAGAGCAAATGAAAATACAGATTACCTTCTCTGACAACTACTTTAAACGAAAGACAGATTATTTTCTTATACGTTGCTGGTAAGGTCACGGGATCTAAGGGATTTCCTCTTTCATCAACAACTCTTATTTCCAGAGCAAAGTAAACTTAGGATCATAACTGTAAATGTTTATGCTTTATGTCCAATGTAAAAAAAAAAAGTACAGCATTAGGCTCCAGTAGCTGCCTTTGCAATGAAATTGAGAGCATTGTTCAATGATATGGGGCAGGAACAGAAGATTACATTTAATGCCCAGGAACTGAATGACGTGTTTCAGTGATGATACAGACTGTTCCGAGAACTTTCTATTTAAACAACATGATGCTGTGCAGGAGATACAGACTGGATATTTTACTTCTAGTATTTTGAGATAAGTCAAGGCTAATGAGCATGTAATTTAGGTCCATCAGCTCTGAAGTCTTTCTTTCTTGGTTCCTGATACCTTCTTTTGTTGATTTTTTTTAATAGAGAACTTTCAATTGCTGACTGTGATAAAGAATACATTTGGGAAATATACATTAAATTGGCAGCACAAGACAAATTGGATATCCTGCTTTTCTTCCAAATTTTTATTTCTCATAGAAACTATATTAATTAACATATTTAAAAGTAGGGACACCTGGATGGCTCAGTCGGTTAAGTGTTTGTCTTCTGCTCAGGTCATGATCCCAGGGTCCTGGAATCAAGCCCTGCATCAGGCTCCCAGCTCAGTAGGCAGTCTGCTTCTCCCTCCCCGTCTTCCTCTGCCCACTGGCTTGTGCTCTCTCTTGCTCTCACTCTCTTTTTCTCTCTCTCTCTCTCTCTCTCAAATAAATAAATAAAAATCTTTGAAAAAACATATGTAAAAGTAAACTGCTTAAATAAAAAAATCATCCATAACCATACTATCAAAGCCCAATATTCTTCTCATTTTTCTCCTTATCTGTCTAGTCTTTATATAGTCTCACTCTTTAAAAAAAAAATCAACAAATTTCAATCTAAAGGAAGAATTGGGTCACTCATTATAGTTCAGTTAAGTTACTGCCACACTCTTTGTAGGAATCCCTTTAAGTAGAAGAACTTGATATGCTGAAATCACTGCACAGAGGAGCTGGAGGGGGACTTGGAGATGACCTGGTTCTGGCCCTCTTAGCAGTGGCTGTCTTGTGTGTATTGTCAGTCTTAGCAGTTAGTTGTAACAGATGCTGCCATTTATTCGACATCATGAGTATATGCTAGATACTTCCCACTTCTTCTCTTCTTTCTGGCAGTTATGCAAAGAGGGAGAGGGTAGAAACGGTTTGCCTTTGAGTCTTATAACCTGGGAACAACAATAGCCCCGCCCCCTAGGGTTATCGAAAGGGTTCATGGAGACAGCATACGGAAAGTACTTGGCGTGGCACCTGGCTATTTTCACTACCATCATTCATTTCCAGATGAGGAAACCAAGGCTCGGAAAGGATAAATGAGATGGCCACACAGTTTGTGTGTTTCAGTTTCTCCCATAGCTCCCTGGGTAGTGCCAAGTACATACTTCAAAATCCCCTGGGGTGCGTGATAGAAATTCAGTTTCCAGGACCCTTCCCCAAACTGACTCAATCAAGACGCTGGCGGTAGAGAACCAGGAACATGCATTTTAGAAGTTTGCTAGGGGCTTCTGTGCCCTAAAATTAAAAACCGCTGATACTCAACTTTTCAAACTCATCTGCCAAGTTTCTGGGCTCCAGCCCAATTTTCTCACTCTGTGAAATGGGAATAACATCCCTTCCCCCGGCCTCGTTGGGAGGATTAAAATGGTTTATTTTATAGGAAAGTGCTTTGTAAACTGCAAAACCATGATTGTTTCTCTCCATCCCAGTCAGGACCCTGCCAAGTAGGGAAGAACAATGTCCAGTGTTTCCAAATTAATACCACCATCAAAGATACAGTTCGTGCTAGGCCTAATCAGACAGCCAATGAAATTGTATTTGTTTTTTCTCATCATTTAGCCTTAGCTTGAAACATGCACACACTAAGACTTAACCATACATACCCCGAAGACTTAATGTCATCCTCTTCCACCACCCCCCCCGCCATAGTTTAAACAAAAACAAAACAAAACTGGACATTGCCACAATTGATGTTAACTATTATTCTTCACCATGTTCCTTCCTTGCCTGCTGTCGTAGAATTACAGTTCGGCAAGGAGAAAGCCTGCCGTTCGCTTTGTACTCCGTGTTTTATATCCCGAGCCATTAATGTGTGTCTGACATTTTCTTTTCCAGGCCTGTGATTACGAGTTAAATCAGCACATAATCAAACAAGCCCACTTGGCTAATCTCCCTCTTAATAGAGTAGCTTTTAGGGAAGGGAATATGAGCAGCCTGTAAAGAAAGAAAAAGCCCATAACCCACCAGAGTATGGACTAACGTGTGCGCCGTAGGAAGGACTGGACTGAAGTAGGGAGAAACAGCACGAGCTGTGTTCTTGCTGCTCTATCCCATGAAGCTAGCCTCTCCATGGACACTCCTCACAAAGAGAATGGAAAAATTTTAGCTGGAAGAATGTAGGTTTTCATCTGCCTGAAAGAAAATGTGCAGGCCATCTAATCTCAGGATGTCGGCTTTCCCAGACCCATATACTATAAAATAAGTGGACATCTGTTGTTTTCTGTTTGACTAGTTTCTACTTTGCTCCGTTCTTGGGAGTCTTGTGCAGAGACCAGTGTTCCCTCTGATTTCTTGACTCAAAGACCAGGGGTAAACATGTAACCCAGGCAGCCCTGACCAATACATGCTCCGCCCCGGGATTCTCTTTAAAACTTGAAGCTTTTGTGGTTTTGGTGAGAGAGCAGAAAAGAGGAGACGTAAGAGATAATGTCAGTTATCATTACCACCGTGGAGAGAACATCTGTTTGTAGAAAGAGAGGATAAAGCCTTGTAGAATTCAGGGGCGCCTGCGTGGCTCAGTCAGTTAAGCATCTGCCTTTGGCTCAGGTCATGATCCCAGGGTCCTGGAATCGAGGTCCTGAGATTGAGGTCCTGGGATGCAGCCCCCTGTCAGGCTCCCTGCTCAGATGCAGGTCTGCTTATCCCTCTTCCTCTGCCCCTTCCCCACCCACCCCTGCTTGTGCATGTGCTGGCTCACTAGCTTGCTCTCTATCTAGAATAAATTTTTTAAAAAATCTTTTAAAAAATAAAGAAAAAATTGGGGGGGGGGGGCGCCTGGGTGGCTCAGTGGGTTAAGCCTCCATCTTCAGCTCAGGTCATGATCCCAGGGTCCTGGGATCGAGCCCCGCATAGGGCTCTCTGCTCAGCAGGGAGTCTGCTTTCTCTTCTCTCTCTGCCCTCCTCTATGCCTACTTGTGATCTCTCTGTCTGTCAAATAAATAAATTTAAAGTAATAATAAGTAAATAAATAAAAATTGTAAAAGTCTTGTAGAATTTAGGAAAATTGGGAGTTGTGGGGGGTGGGGGTTGTGGGAACCCTGTTTCCTGGTCTCTGCAGTTACCCAATACCCTTCTGAAAAGTTCTCTTATGCCTTAAATTAGTTTGATTTAGCTTTCTGCTCCTTGCAAACCAAAGATTTTTCAATGAACACTACTGTGTCCTGCCCCAGTTCCCTCCTGTCTTCTCACACTGCACCTGAATACACAGCATTCCTCATTTCCAGACTCCAGATCTGTAGGGAGTCATCTCTACATGTTTCTCATCTCAATGAACCATTCTTTTGGGAAGTAGCATAAAAATGCTAGTAAACTAATTCCCCTGAGGTAGTTCATGACTAATCCTGGCTTAATGAGCTACTTTTCCCAGGTTATCATGCATCTTAATACTACTGCTATTACTGATAATAATTACAACAACAATAACTACTATTCATGGTGTTGGGTACTGTGCTAAGCACATACCTGTGCTAACTCATTTAATAATTCCAACAACCCTAATATCTCTATTTTATAGGTAGGAAACTGAGATATGGAGGGCAAGGGGGTGTGGCAGTGGGAAAGGAGGAGGAGGAACTCTTTAACACAAAGAATTAGTCCCCAATAGTATGATTTCAGGAATGTAGTTAAGGGTTATCTGCTTATCCATCCTTAAACATATGTCACCACCCAATATTCTATAGCTCCGCATGCATAACCAGGCAGGGACACAAAATAGGTAGAGCTGGGCAGGGAGCCCCCTATTTTCTTTTTATCTAGAGACCTAATGGCTAAGGGAGGCCAGAGTTCAGCATTTACGAGACAGAAAAGAAGGCTATGTACTTTCTGTTCAAAACAAGCAAGGAGCAGGCTGGGAGCCAAGGAACCCCGGCCAGAAGAGACCAAAGGAAGAGAATATTCATCATCAACTATCCTCCACACAGTGAACACATGGTTGAATAACTCCCCAGAGGAAAGGGATCAATGACACTGGGAATATGGCTTAGAAAGATGAGCCAGCGTTTTCTAGCCAAGCCCCTTGCAAGAACGCAACTTGCCAAGCTTAGGAGGGGAACAAGCTCTACCCCAAGTTTCTTCTAGCCATCCCACCAACCCAACCTCCCTCCTTTTTTCCTTCCCATCCTTTGTGAGACAGAAAGACAGTATGTCTTCCCTTTCTTTAACAGATTTTTAGTGAGCCTCTACCAGATAGTAAGACAAGATTCCTGCCCTGGGGGAAGTTATAATTCACAGGAAAACCAGGCAAGGAAGCTAGCAGTAACAATAGAGTATGGAATGTGTGGTGATACAGTAGAAAAAACAAAGGTTTGGGAGCCAAATAGATTTAGCTCAAAATCATAACTCTGCCTCCTACAGTTGAGATGATCTTGGGCAGTTATTTAACTGTATGTACCTGGATTTCCTCTTCTGTAAAATGAGGATAAGAGTCATATCTATTTAATGGGGCTGTTGGGGTGATTGAATGAGGTATACGGTCCATGTAAAACACTTGACATGGTATCTGGCAAGTACTAAGTGTTCAATATATGTTTCTGTTACTTCCTTGCAAGTGCTTGTCCTAAAGAGGCGAGCTGATGAAGCAACACCTCCTTGTTTCTGATTTCATTCAACAAGCATTATTAAGAACCTCCTCAGAATATAGTATCTTAGTAGACAATTTAGAAAGAAAAAAATCAAATCAAAGAATGTAAGACGCAGTCCCTATCATCAAGCAATTTTAAAACTAGCAAAATAAGAAATAGTTGCATAGAAAACTATGTATATTTAAATGTCAACAAGTGTGATTCAAATAATAAATGTCCCAAGAGAGCTACAGTGGTCTGAAAATGTTCCTCAGGAGAAATGGACCTAGAACTGGACTCAGAAAGAGAGATGAGATATGGTGAGCAAAAGGAAGGGATCCAAGGTAGATAATAGCATAAGTAAGTGCTGTTCTGGATAGGAGGTCAAACAATCTAGGCAGCTTGGTAGAACACGTAGAACAATCTTCCTTTAGGGAATCAGTGGATCAGAAGGTTTGTAAGGTTTGTTAGGTTCTATATGCCAGGCTGGGGAGTGGTACTTGATCCTGAATTCACTGGGTAGCATGAAGATTTGTATGCTGGAGAAAGGTAGAGGTTGAACACTGTTTTAGGAATACGAACAGCTCCATGTATGCAGGGTAGACTGCTTGGTAGTTGGGGACCAAGTTCCAAGGAGATGGAAGTGGGAAGACCAGTTTGGTGACCACAGATGTCCACACGGGGGGCAACGGGACCTGAATAAGGCAATGGAAACTACAGGAAATCCACGGTAACAGATACTTCTCATTTCTTTTTAAAATCGTGGTAATAGGGACGCCTGGGTGGCTCAGTTGGTTGGACGACTGCCTTCGGCTCAGGTCATGATCCTGGAGTCCCGGGATCGAGTCCCACATCAGACTCCCAGCTCCATGGGGAGTCTGCTTCTCTCTCTGACCTTCTCCTCATTCATGTTCTCTCTCACTGTCTCTCTCTCAAGTAAATAAATAAAATCTTAAAAAAAAAAAATAATCGTGGTAATATACATACCACATAAATTTTACCATCTTAAGCATATTTAAGCATATAATTCAGGAATGTTAAGAACATTCACATTAGTGTACAGCCAATCTCCAGAAATTGTTTAACTTGAACAGAAATTGCACCCATTAAACAACTCCTATTACCCCCACCCCATAGCCCCTGACAACTGCCATTTTACTTTCTGTATGACAGCCATTTTATATCACTTAGAACACTTTTGGTTTCAAGGGCAAAAGATCTTAAGCTAGCATGCAAAAGGGTAAGAAGGGAGTTATCATAGATTTACAAAAGATGATTGTGATGCTCCTGGACAGGAATGCATCTGGCCTCCAAACTGACTGGAATTTAACCAGAAAGGTGTCGGGCTTTTTCTCAATTCATGTCTGCTTCTCTCTGCTACTCCATTCTCTCTGTGCAGGCTGGCTTCCTTTGAGTCTCTCTTCCCTTGGTAGAATATTGTATCCCCACAGCCTGAATTCATATGTTACCAGTTCTAGCCACATGCAGAGACTAAAATGGTTTGTTTCTAAATCTCAACTTGAAATTCCAGAGAGAGAGGGAGAGAAAGAGATAAAGAGAATATGATCCGTCCAGCTAGCAGCAACTGCCTATCACAATTCCAATAAGCTACCGCCTCTGAAAGAGTCGTATTGCACAAATATGGCTCCTAGGGCTGATTTCAAGGCAGGGCGGTGGTCTTTGGGAACTGTGCAGACACTCTGAAAGGTGTCTACTACACATGTCCAAAAAAGAACATAAATGGCTTGGCAACTGATTATTGGAATCTTATTGCATGGGAGCGGCTGGGGAGATTGGGGAGGAGTAAAAGATAGAATTCCTGCCTTAAGGAGCTCACAGTCTCCTTGAGAAGACAAGTTATCAATGAAGAATTCAACCCAGAGTTGACTGCCAAGGTGTCACCCGTTTTGTGAAGCAGCCATTGTTGCTGCCTCCTTCCGGAGGTGCTGACCCAATCTCATACATTGAACAAGAGATTACTGACCGGAAAAAGAAACTAAAAAATACAACTTACATCCTTTCATGAGAAACAGGAAGAGAGCATCTTCACCTCTAGGGTCATTGCAAAAGGAGATTATTAGGTATTGTTTCGGGCCACATCTTAGAGGTTGAGAGTTACTGGTCCTGATGAGACTGCCTCCAAGGTCAGGGTCGTTTCTGTGGCATGTTTATAGCTAGGCTTCCCGGGGAGATTTCTGCAAAGACAGTTTGTTCCTACCACTAAGGAGAAAAAGACAAAAACAAGAAGGCGGAGTTCAGAGAGGACCCAAAATTAAAAATAAAACTCAAATCAAATCAGTCTCTGATACATCCTGAGAACCTCCCACAAGCCATTTCAGGCTTTATTATCAGCAGATTGGTGACTCCAGCTGCACTTAAAATGCAATAAACAGAATTAAATACAGGATTCGGAAGGATAAAATGATTTAGTCACAAAGCTACTGGAGGTTTCTTTTCTTCAGAATATTTAAGCTCGAGCTTCTTTAAATTTAATTTTACCTGAAAATTTCAAGAGACCAGTTGAATTCTCTGAGATTACAGATTCTGTTTCAGATGAAAGCTGAGTAGTTCAGTGAATTATATTTCAACTCATTTCTCTAGACATCAGTTACCAGAAACCCTTTTAATGAAAGCTTTGAGGACTGTCTGTCCATTATGCTGCTAAGGAGCCTGAGTCAGCAAGCTCATTCAGATTTAAAAATTTAACTGGCCCTCATCCAACCTTTAATCAAAAGCTAATGCACTTTTCCACCCTAGGTCTTCTGCATTCACTGTCTGGAGAGGATGTTGGATAAAACATTCTAGGGAAACAGCAGCTTCAGTACGTAAACCGCAATCACAGTTGTTTTGCAGTAATGTTGTGCGCGTGTGTGCGCATGTGTGTAGTTTTTCTTAAGAGGAATGATCTAGAGAAGGTCTTCATTGTCATCGAGCGTTAATGTGCCTTTGTAAGGTCAGCCTTGCCACACATGTTTTTTCTCCCACACGGAGGATGCAGGAAGGTGCTGCACCTTCCTCATGCCTCTTTCTCTGAGTCTGTGGACAGAATGAACAGTTGAATGGGCTTGAGTAATGGCAGGGAGAATACAGATTCTGCAAAAATCTAAGTTCCTTTCCTAGGACATCTTCGCAGTAAGAATATTTCCCAAAGGGCAGGAAGTTGAATACGTCATTCCCTATGCTTAAACTGATCACAAGTGAGAGAAAAATTAGCAGTGTTTGGACCTTGGACAGCTTTAAATGAACTGGAAAAGGTAACTACCAGATAGAACCCCGGCAGAATGAATTCCCCGAAAATGGAGGAGGTGTTGTAACAGAGATACATTTTTTTTTAATTCCCTTTCGTTCACTGAAAGGCGAAAATGCATGGAGTGCTTTGAAAAGCAAGCCTGAGCACTTTCTCATACCTGGGTCAGGTGAGAGTTTTATGACAACGCCCCCACTCCATGTGGACACAAATGGTCCAAGAGCTCATCCCTGCTCACTTCAGTCAAGAGAGTGCTCACCCTAAAGAAAAAAATACTTTGTAATAGACTCTCAATGACCTGATTAAAGGAATACTGTCTTTCACGCAGTTTCTTTTGTCTTATTTTTGCACTGGGCACAGTCGGTCTGTTTTTTTAATTGCACGAAATGTGTATTTTTGCTCTTAGCTAATGACTTCTTTGTTATAAGCTTGTATAGAAACTGACAGATGAGTTTATTTTAGCCAATCTAGTGAATTCTTTACATATGTAAATAAAAGATCTTGGTTTCCTAGTACCCAATATCTCTTTATATGTAAGCTGAGAGCCATAACACGTATAAAACATTTGCACTTGAGAAGTACAGCTCTCCCTCATAGATATGTCTTAACAAAGCCAAGTGTCGCATGAGAAGGAATTGTGTGTGAATGACTTATAGGAAAATTGTACAAATTATCTGTGGGTTCAAAATAATTATGCAGTCAAATTAGAGGATTTGTAAAAAGCAAGGTTTATCTGAAGAGCTCTGCTTTCTCATTTCTCTCTCATAATCTATCACAAGCTTTGGGTCTCCAGCACTGGATGCCTCCTGTGAAGGACGGCTCACTACTCCTGGTGATGGTTTGAGGATTTAGGCGCTGCCTTTCCTGGGGAAAATTAGCAGAAAACACAGCTGACTTCTGAGAGAAGGCAGGCCAGCCACCCTGAGGAGCTGGCTTCCCTTCTGAGGCTGCATGCTGTGAGATCAACTCCATGGACAGGACAGACCTCATGGTGTCAATTGCAGCACTGGGCCCTAAGCAAATCTTTTGGAGAATGTGTTAAGTGTCCCAAATACAGCTCTCTAGAACATCCTGTATTTGGGCCTCCTTACCTTCCAGGGGCAGCCTGGTTGGTGTTGGTTTTAGTGGGAAAATGCTTTAGTTCCAAAGCGTGAATAAATTTTGCAACATGTCAGAAACAATCCATTTCCAGAATGTCTATTGTGAACCATGCCTTTTCTTTTTCCAGGAGTACTTGACGTAAGCTAAGGTGAAGGAACAATGTCCAGGGGGAGGAGGGGGAAACTAGCCCCTCCTCCAACTGGCTACAGTTGGCTACAGTTGATCAGGTTTGGGATAATCTGAAGACTTTGTCATCCAGAATGAAAACAAAAGCAATGGGGCATCTGGGTGGCTCAACTCCCATTATGCATCTGACTTCAGCTCAGGTCATGATCTCAGGGTCCTGGGATCTAGCACCACATCTGGCTCTCCACTCAGCGGGGAGTCTGCTTCTCCTTTTACCTCTCCCCGCACTCATGTGTGCCCATGTGCATGCACTCTCTCCCAAATAAATACAATCTTAAGAAAGAAAGGAAGTTAGGAAGTTGTTAGGAAGGAAGGGAGGGAGGAAGGACAAAGGTAATCCATGCAAACAAGACATCAGTCCCAGAGGTCAGGAGAGGAGGGAGACCAGTGGTGTGAAGCATCAGGGCACCACCTGAGGAGCCCAGGAGAAGCTTTTCACCAGGCACCTACAGCCTCAGGTACAAGCAAGCAGTGAGGGAGCTGTTCAAGGCAGGCACCGGGCTCATGATACAAACATAACACCCACTAGTATAATTTCCATGTTCTTTGCCCTGTTGGTTGAAAGCATTTGCAAAATTTAGGAAGACATTAAAGAAAACCATTTTCATTTTTTTTTAAAGATTTTATTATTCGACAGACAGAGATCACAAGTAGGCAGAGAGAGAGGGGGAAGCAGGCTCCCCACTGAGCAGAGAGGCCGACACAGGGCTCCATCCCAGGACCGTGAGATCATGACCTGAGCCGAAGGCAGAGGCTTTATCCCACTGAGCCACACAGGCGCCCCTAAAGGAAACCATTTTTAAAATGGCTGTTGGCCTTTATCATTTTTTTTATTTCAAGTTTTTTAAAGTTTTATTTATTTTTTTACATTTCTTTTCAATGTTCCAGAATGCATTGTTTATGCACCATACCCAGTGCTCCATGCAATATGTGCCCTCCATAATAGTCAACACCAGGCTCACCCAACCTCTCACCCCCTACCCCTCCAAAACCCTCAGATTGTTTTTCAGAGTCCACAGTCTCTCATGGTTCATCTCCTGCTCCAATTTCCCCCAACTTCCTTCTCCTCTCTGTCTCTCCATGTCCTCTGTGTTATTTCTAATGCTCCACAAATAAGCAAAACCATATATAATAATTGACTCTCTGTGCTTGACTTATTTCACTCAGCATAATCTCTTCCAGTCCCTTCCATGTTGATAAAAAGGTAGGGTATTCATCCTTTCTGATGGAGGCATAATAAAAGTATATATGGACCAATCCAGGAGCATGGAACATTTTTCCATTTCTTTGTGTCTTCCT